>NW_003307634.1:358674-397067 GCF_000143455.1 Volvox carteri f. nagariensis
TTATACATCTTTTTCATATGCATGACGAAGGAAAAAAACCCTTTCGCAACCACCTCAACACATCCCCCCCGGGGCGAACAGAGGTCCGGACAGAGGCGAGCAACACACACCCATATTACACACACACACCTACATACCACACGGTGACACAGCTTTCGTTCACAAACATTCCACACACGCACACCTGTTCATCCGCCACGAACCAAGGCTGCCAGGGCGTCTTCACGGGGAAACCCAGATCCCCTGTCCACGCCTCACTGCCCGTGTGGGGCACAGCCATGTCGTGATCCCCGCTGTAGATCAGGGCGCGAAGGCCTGGAAAATCGCCAAGGTGGTTAAAGCGGTTGGGGGTGGTTAAAAAAGGGGTTTGGGGAATGATCACATGCAAGGAAACCAGGAGGGGATGGGGAAGTCGATGACGAGGACATGTTAAAAAATAACGAACAACTGCCAAACTCCCAACGGAAGTCTCGCGTGACTCGTCCCACTTCATTTACCGAACAACCCACTCTATAAACTCTATAAACGTTCGTCCAAGTATTCTAGCATGTCCGTACCATGCATCTTGGTGTTGTTGATGTGAATCGGAATCATGGATCCGTGGTCTCGGAAGTAGGAAATCTTGTCGGAACACAAGGTCCAGTACCCGATGGCCTCCCTGGACTCGGCGTGAATGGCCTCGCGCACCCGCGGATCGTTCAACCATAAATCCGCGGCCCTGAATTCAAATTTTCAAATTCAAATTCAAGCAAATCACAACAAGCAAATCGCACACATGAAAAAAAAGAGAAACAAGGGTACGTGAATAAATGCAGAGATTACGGAATTTAAAAAAGTACAGAGGAATATATGCTATGGACAGATGTAAAAGTCACAAATACGGGCGCGATGCGATAGGTAGCGAAGGGGGTAGGAAAGAGGCGAGATAACCGGAGGCTTCAACCGATAAAAGAAACATCATTCCTACAAAAATTCATAAAGTTTTTTTTATCAAATTGTTACTTAAGGTATATTCGAGCAGTCGCGCAGCAGCTATAGCCCAAGAGCCCTAGTTGTTTTAAACCAGGCAAGAACTCCCTTCCAAAACAAGACCCGCCAGCAGTTCCGATGATGGGGTTGAAGTTTTCCGCGTTTTCTGTGCTTTAATAGGGCGATTTCTTTGTTGATGGGGTGGGGGCCGGGCACTGACGTGTACGGCACTGTACGGTACTGTACGGCAGCCCGGCACACCTGGAGTCCGTACAGATGGGCGTGTGAGACAGAGTGGGTGGTTTCTTCACCTGCTGCTGCCGGGCAGTGCCTGGGTCGCACAGCCTGCACGCAACGTAGGCGGCGGCGGCGGCAGTAGCGTTGCTGATGTGGCGGCGGCGGCGGCGGCGGCGGCGCCGTTGGTGAGGTGATGGCGGGGCCAGTCCACCACACCACCACACCCACCACCATCACCAACACCGCCATAAACAGACAACAACGACAAAACGTTCAACCCATCCAAACCGCCGCCACCAGCGAAACATTCCAAAACAGTTCTCAAAACCATCCGCTTCCTCCTCCTCCTCCTCCTCCTCCTCCCAAATACTCGCAGCTAAAGCTGTTCGGTCCGACCAAGTACGGCCAGCCTTGTCCGTACATCCGTACACCGTACTCCCCTGTACCTCAACTTACACCCCGAAACTCTGACACAACCCGCTGCCCCGCCGTACACCCGCCGCCGTACAAGAAACCCAAGAAGCTTCTGTCCACCCCCTCACGGCCTCACCTGGAGTCCGTACATGGCGGTGTGATGCCCAGTCGTACACCCAGCTTGGCGCTGACGTGGGCCCAGTTCAGTACGGGACCCGGCCGTACAACTCCGCCAGCCAGCGGCCACACACCCAGCAGACCAGCCTCGTCCAAAAGCTGCTCCGAAATTCGAAAACGGCCTCCCACAAAACTGCCAACGCCGTCAGCGCTTAGCTGCCGGTGCCTAGTGTGTTGGGGCCTAGCCGCGGCGGCGGCGGCGGCGGCGGCGCGGTCCTGACGGGCAAGGGCGGCCGCGCGGAGGGCGGCGCCGCGGGCGGCCCGGTCATCGACGACGCCGTCATGGAAGCAGTCCTGCAAAGTGTCGTACACATTCAGCGCCGCCAGGTTGGCCTCCAGCTTGTTCCACAGCTTGTCACAGGTGCTGCCTGAGGTGGGTTGGGCGCGTCACGTACCAGTTGGCAGTTGACAGTTAGCAGTTGGGGCAACGAAACCAAACCCCAAACCGAGCCCCGACATGACCGGAGCGTGAACCCTGTTCTTAACCCCCCGTGCGTGTGTGTATGTGTATGAGGTCCCGTCGCTCCACCCCCAACACCCGGGGAAATGTACCGCACTTGTACGACGCCAAAGAGGGGGAGGTATCTGTGTCTACTAGGGGGTATCTGACCTTGGCCCTCTGGCGGATAAACTATATTTCTTTATTTTCATAAATCGCAAGAGTGTTTAGCTAAACAGTGGCTGCAACAACGAGGTCATGTTCCGAGCTGGCTTTTCCATCGAAGCTTTCTGAAAACTCTAAAACCTCTAAAACTCTAAAACCTAACCAGGTCATGTTTCGGTCTGTTTTTGTTCCATCCTAACGCTTCCGCACCGCCCTCCCTTATTCCACGTCCGTACATACATACATACATACATACATACATACATACATACATACATACACAAACCCTTGTTCGTACCGTGTGTACGGTTCCAGTACTCGCCCCCGCCGCACTCGGACTCGAGCTCGCGGAAACCCCGCCAAGGAAGGAGCGACTTGCCCGCGGCAAACAGCGGGTGGGCGTTACCGTCGTAACGCTCATCCGTACAGCCGTTACCAACCAAGTAGCCCTGGGCCACATCACAAACGAATAAAAAATAAAAAAAGTTAGCATAAATTATTTAATATCGGAATTTTCTTAAGACAGGTAGGAGTCCCCTCATTATGTTTTGATCTCTTCTTCAGCGAGAGCTGGTTGCATAAGTTAGGGTTGTGTTTTATATTCGTTGTTCGTTGGTAGTTGTGGTTTTTTCGTTAATGACCGTCCATCACCCCCACTCACCACAATATTTATGTTCGGTTCCTCTCCCGCCTCATTGCCCAACAGTACTTGACGGACCAGATTAGGCACGTAGATACCCGCATAGCTCTCACCTTAGAGGGGGGCGGGGGAAGGGGGGGCACGGGATGTGGAAATAACTACGAGGCAAAAATAAAAAAATTATGTATTATATATTTATATAAGACATATTTATATTTATATCAGGATAAATATATTTATTGTAACATTATATTATAATATTATATGTAACATTAACAGTATATATGGCAAAAACTTTTATAAAGCAAAACATATATTCACAGGAGTCAAAAAACACGAGTCAAAAAGCAAAACGAGCCAAGCGGGGGACCCCAAAAGGCTCCAGAGGAGGGGGAGGGAGGGGAAAAGACGAACCACGAGCGAGTGAAGCTGATGCCAGTGGGAGGGAAGGGGAAAGACGAACCACACGCGATTTAAGCTGCTGCCAGAGCAAGATAGTAGGGATGGGAGGGAAGGGGAGGGATAGGAAGGGAAGAGGTCATTTCAATTCAGGAATACTGGAGGAGGGGGGAAGTGTGCGGGCCGGCCGGGGCGGGCGGGGAAATATGGAGGGATGGGGTGTGTATGTGGGAGCAGCACATAAAACACAATATATATACATTTATACATAATATATGTGTATACGTGTATATATGTATATATATACATAATACATTACTTTATACATGTATATATGTATGTATATATATGTACATATATATACATATATATAAAGTACATGTATTATGTATACATTATATCAAGCACGGGAATGGAAAGAGGACGAGGCTGCAGTTGTAGCAAGAGGGGGAGGGGAGGTGGGAGATCTAGATTCCAACAACCCCACAGCAAAACCCAACGTACCGCTGACATAGAAGTCGTTGTCCAGATACTGCGGGAACCTCCGAAACCAACCACGCAAAAAGCGGTCCGCGTCAGCTGCCGTACGGACGTCGTCAACCACATAGTCCGCCGCATTCTCACTGTACGACAGGCCCACACCTACCCAGCGCAGGGGCAAGGGGAGGGGAGAGCAGGGTTTACGGAAACGAGACATTCACAAAAAACACGGAGTGTACACAGACAGACAGACAGACAGACAGACAAACAGACAGATAGACAGATAGAAAGATAGACACACACGCGCACGCGCACACACACACCTGCGGGTGAGTCCAGGAAGATCATATTGGCCACCTGTACGGCGGTGAGGGGAATACGAAACACACCGAGGAGTGATGCGGATATCAGAGATAGACTACTGTACTCCGGGGGGGAAAAGAAGAGGAGGGGAAGAGGAGGGGAAGAGGAGGGGAAAAAAAGAGGGGAAGAAGAAGGGAAGAAGAAGGGAAGATATTGAAATGAGAGGGAGCGGCATGCTCGCATGACCCAGCTCCTTCGGACCCAGCTAAACATTCTTCTCCTTCCCCTCCCAAAAACACACCCTTCTTCTCCCCCTCCCTCCTCCCCCCTCCCCCCCCCCTAGCAAACACACCTTGTTCCAGGCGAAGGGGTTACTCCGGAGCTCCACATGCAGCCCCCCCGCAACACCCCCCGCGTCATCGGAAGTGGCAGTAGCGGTTGTGGAGGGCCCGGGTACGGCGAGGTTGAAGGTGAAGGGGCCGTGTTCGTACACGAAGCCGTCAAAGGAGCTGCAGCCGGGGCCGCCATTCAGCCAGAGGACCTTCAGGCGTCAAGTCCGTCGTGGGCAGTAGCAGCAGTAGCAGTCAGCCACAGCAGCAGTAGCAGCAGGAAGAAGGGCCGTAAATCATCAACATGAGGTCGTTTGCTGACTGATGAACTCGATTATCCCATACACACATACAGCCCCGCTTTATTAGTATTAATATTATAACTATAATAATATTATGATTAATCCTAATTATTACTATTATTATTATTACTATTATTATTATTATATTATTATTATTATTATTATGCCATTACTAATATTATTCATTAGCTCCCCAAACGAATGATAATTCAGGAGCTCCTCTCCCTTAACTGCTTAGGACGTGTTCACATGTGGGCGAATCAGGGTTGATTCATGCGAATTGGACTCTGAATTGGACCTGATTGGACCCGAATCGGAATTGGGGTCCGGGGGGGCCTCTTCGGGTATGATTCGACGTGATTCACAGTTTTCTTTCTCAAAACAAAGTTGTTTAACAAACCGTTTCTCATAATTACCATTACAATACTATAGGAACATTTTCCAATTGTTAATTCACGCAAAGCGCACCGAGCATTTTTCACGAACTCCTGCAGCTATGTATGTACAAGCCTGGTGATAATTTTCGCCATAGAAACGATACTTATACTGTTCTGTTCCTAGATAATGCTGGCTTGCCTTGGGTGATGGGGCGTAGCCGCGGAGCTTCAGCTGGGCGCGGTGGCACCTCGCGCGGTGCAGCGAATCGTATGTGAACACAATTCAGAAAGCCGCCCCGAATCGGACTCCCAATCAGACTCTCAATTGGACTACATGTGAACACACCCTTATTGCGATATCAATCAACCATATTCATACAACATTAAACACCCACATCTCATCTAATCTTCCAATTTATTTGAATCATTTCAGATGCACCTTCCATCCCTCTCTTCCATCCCTTCCGTCCCATTCAGTCAATCGGTCCATCTGTCTGTCAGTCTGTCAGTCGCTCTCCCCTTCCCCCCCCAACGGAGTGTAACCCCGGGGCATCTGCTTCAATCGTCAGTGGTTCATCTTCTTCATCCTCGAAGAAGGGCTGCTTACCACCGGGTCGTTGGCGGGGTCGCGCTCGCTCTCAACGAAGTAATAAAAGAGGCGGCGACCTCGTTGCTCGTCCACCTGAACATAACCAGCTGGGAGAGGGGTTGTGTGGGGAGGAGAGGGGAGGGGAGGGGGGAAAGACGAACCAAGAACGAGTGAAGCTGCTGCCAAGGAAAGCGAAGCAGAACTGACCAGTGGCGGAGTTGTGGGGAGGGGGGAGGGTAGAATGTTTAAATTAACATAATACGGGGGGAGGAGAGGGGTTAAGAGTGGCAGATGGTGGGTTTTGCGTCGGGGGAGATTGGAGGCGGGAATTAGGGTTTGGGCAGAGGAAGGGGAGAGGAGTTTTTTTTGAAAGGGTGGATTTGGGCAGCAGCAGGGAATATGTTTTGGGGGGAAACGTCCGGGGGGAAGGGGGATGTAAAAGTATTTGAGTGAGGTGGGTTTGAGATAGAGGGGGAATTGGATGAAAGGGCGTGAGGCCGGGTGAGGAGTGGGAAGTCCGGGGGAATGTGCACGGGCGACAAGACAAGAAAAGAGGCGCAACATATGTTGTTGGCGCGTCCGCGGAAGGAACCTGGGACAGAGCCCGGATTTGCCTGCACAGGAATTCCGGATGTTTATTTTACTATAATATCTGAACAGGGCAGTCCGTCGTGGCAGCCACGCGCATGTTGAGATCATAGAGGAGGGCAATTGGAGAGCGGCAATTTGAAGAGGTTGCTAGAAAAGAACGAAGGTAGCTGTGCTGGTCTGTCTGGAGGAAAGCGTGCCACGAGGCCAACGGTAGTTGCAGGCCGTCGGCCCTTGTCGTGCAGATCAACGCGCATTGTAAGACCTTTGTGAGGAAAGCGGGTTATAATGTATTTGGTTGCGAAAATGCGTGGCCAGCCGGCTGGTTAAGGGCCACAGAAAACAGAATACTGCGCGCGCAGCGGAGCTCACCAAAATGGTTTGATGGGAGAGCGTTCTGAAATCCAGGCAAAGACAGGATTTTGTCTGCTGCGGCGTCTGGGGTCAAGTTGCTGCGTTTTGGTGTCTCGGCCTTCTCAACTGCGCGCGTAACGAACCTCGCTGCTCGGGTCCCGGAAATGAGGAGAAAGAAGGCCAGCATGGACTTTAAGAGCGGACTGGCCATTCTTCCTGTGGATGAGTAGGCCTGGGAATCTATTAGCTGGCACAAATTGCAAATTTTACTTACATCCACCTTCCTTAACTGTCGGGCATCGGAGCGGAAAACCCCCTCCGACGGACTTGTCACATACACAGAACAGCAAGCTGACAAATAGTGAGGAAGCATACATATTGTTGAGCTTACAAAGGTCACAGTAAGGTTGCGGTATGGAGTGAAAGCTTCCACGCTTCTTTGGTATGTAGAACTCTTTTCGTCTCGACGTAATGGAGACTCGGTGTCTGGAAACTAGCTTAATTTTGAAGGAGAAGGAAGATTTTTTATAATTGGTGCACCGCGCGAAGATTGTCTGAACCCTCATGCTAGGAGAGCCGTTTCTGAACGACGCTGTTAGCAGCGGCCGCCGGCGCTTTCGTCACCGGAAGTGTGCAAGTGATACGTTTGCATTCGCGGCAAGCGCGTTGCTTGATGACCTTCCCTCGTCGATGCCGCAACCCCTTGCGGTTGGCCCCTTGGCTGGCCAAAATGCCAATCAGCCAACCACAATCGGCGAAACACCAAACCCTCCTGGTGGCAACAACCTAGGTCCGGAACTTGGCCCGGCAGACCTCCTGGAAATGTTGAGGGATTTGGACGAAGGTGGCCTAGACATTGACGCGGGTTTGCTGGAGGACCTTGATGTGGAAGGCGAGACGGACGAGGGACATGGTGTTATGCTACCCGCCACAAATGAGGCGGTGGGATGTCAAGGAGGCATTACCGCTCCCGTCGCTGGCGCCTACACGCGCGATGCTCTGGGCCCCACCCTCAACCTCGGCCTGCTAACATCCCCAGCCCCGGCAGCACCCCCCCATCCGACAATACCACCACCAACATCGTTGCGACCTGCAGTTACAACTGCACCATTGCTGCAACAGCAGCAGCAGCAGCAACAGCAGACGTCGACTGCATCGAGCATGCTGCCGCATGGACCTAACGGCAGCGGCGGCGGCGGCAGCGGCGGCGGGAGGGAACAGCGGGGGCTCAACACCAACAGCTTCTCAACAGGGACGGCGGCAGTAGCGCCGCCGCCGCCGCCGCCGCCGCCGCCGGGTGCTGCAGCTGCTGCTTCGGTCCCGGGCCCTCGCCACGTCCGCAGCCCCAGCGACCCCCTGATGGTAAGGATCTGAGCTCAATCCCCCCTCCCCCAACCCCCCCTCCCCCTCCCCGTCCCCTTCCCTCCCTTGATATCCACGCACGCCCCAAACCACAACCTAGAGAGGGGGTGTCTCTGCCAGACTACTTGTTGGAAATGACCAACACTCATATACCAGTGAATGGTAGCCACACTAATAGGACCCAACGGGGGTCCGGCGCTTTGTCTTTGCCAGGCTACTCTCTCTTTTCTCTCATCATCATCATCATCATCATCATCATCATCATCCTCACCACTACCACAGGAACCACCAACACTCGGCCCACCCGCCGTCACACGCGTACACCCCCAACCCCCCCACACAAACATACACACACATACACACTCCGCTCCGCCGTCCCCTCCCCCAACCCCCCCTCCCTCTCCCCCCGGGTGTCGGCAGATGCAAAAACAACCGTTTGCCCTCATTCCTGCATCACATCAATATTGAATTTCTCCTTTCCGCCCACCCCGCCCCGGCCCGGCCCGGCCCGGCCCGGCCGCCTGCAAAACACAGATGTGCCTGCCCAGTGCCGTACAGTCCTCCGCGGAGAAGCCCTTTATCGAATTCGCGGGACAGACGCGTACCAATGCACTCGACCCGGCTTTGCTGGATCCAAAACGTGCCAAACGCATCATCGCCAATCGTCAGTCGGCGCATCGGTCGCGAATGCGGAAGCTGGAGGCTATCCGGGAACTGGAGCTGCAAGTCGCGGCGGAGAACGCCGCGGCGGAGGTGGTACGGCAGCAGGTAGCGGCGGCGGCGGCGGCACGGCGGGAGCTGCTGGCGGCGGCGCTGAGAGCGCATCGCATGGCTGCAGATGTGAGGGGAAAGCTGGCGGCGGCGGCGGCGGAGCAGGCCGCGCTGCTTTTGAATCTGCAGGGGTTAGGCGTGACCGCCGCCACCGCCGCCGCCGCCGCCGCCATCACCATGGTGGCCACCGGCCCTGGGCCGGATGGCGGTGGCGGCGACGATGACGTCAGTGGCGGGCCTGTTTCTGTGGGGGCACCAGCGGCAGGAGTTAAAGGTCGAATGGCGGCGGCGGCGGCGGCCGCGGCGTTGCCGCCGCCGGCGATTACGGCGCGCGCCTGTGGTCAGGGTTCAGCTGCCACCGCCACCGCCGTGACAGCACCCCGCAGCCGCGGCAGCGGTGGCGGTAGTACGACATTGCAGTACGTAACAGCGCCCCCAGCCGTATCGCCTCCGGGGCTGCTCTCTGCTGACGCTGCGTTAGGTTTAGATTCGGAGCCAACTTTGTCGGTGGCGAGTGGAGAACCGGGTTGGCGACAGCCGCTGCCGCCGCCGCTGGCGTCACCACTGCTGCTGTTTGGCGAGCCGCCGAAGTTGCTGGACGCGCCGCCGCCGGTGCTGGAGACGCCGTTGGGACATTCCGCTAGTATGGTATCAATGGTCGAGGCTACTACTGCCGCCGCCGCCGCCGCCGTTACCGCCGCCGCTGGGGCCCCACCCTCCCCGGACGTGTTCTTCCAGAGGCTGCAACACTCCACCATTAGGACCCCCTTCCCGTCGCATTCAGGAGCAGGAGCGGAAGGGCCTGCGGTTGCCGCCGCCGCCGCCGCCGCCGCCCGCATAGGCCCCGCTGCCGCCGCCGCCGCCACCGCCATAGGGTCAATGCCGCCCTCCTGCTCTCTGCTTCTCGCACCGTCGTCTTTTTCCTTTTTGAACTCTTCCCCCCATTATTCCCCCCCGCCTCCGCCTCCTCTTTCCCAGCACCATCATCATGGGCGGCAGCAGCAGCAGGCGCTACTGCCCGGGGCTTCTCCCGCCCTGGCTCAGCTCCCACATCAGCGGCGGCCATCCCACCACCGCCGGCATATGTCGGCGGGATGTGCGGGGGAGGCAGCGGGTACGGCGGGGCTGGCGGCGTACTACTACTCCCCGTCCGCTGGGTACGGCGGTGGCGGCGGCGCCAGCTGCCGCGGTTTTGAGGGCAGTACGGGGCAGTCGGTGCCGCCGGTGCTACTGCTGCCGGCCAGCAGCAGTAGGACGGAGGCGGCGGCGGCGGCTGCTACAGCCCCCTTGGGTGATGATACGGTCATGGCTGCTGCCATTCGGGAGGCGGCGGAAGCGACGGATCAACCTCCGGCGGAAGGACGACCGGTCTGTTTGGTGAACACCACTTACAGCGACGGCAGCGGTGACGGCGGCAGCGGCGGCGGTGACGGCGGTGACGGTGACGGGGGCGGCGTTGACGGCGGGGGCGGTGACGGCGGCAGGGGGATGGACTTAACGGCTGAAAACCCTTGGTCACCGATGGCTTTGGGCGGGGAGATGCTGGTGGTGGGGTTCGAAGGGGGGAGCGAGGAGGAGCTGCATGAGATGACGACGACGACGACTGTGATGATGGTGGCGACGGAGGATGCGACGGAGGAATTTACGGCAAAGGACGAGCCGGCGGTGGGGATGGGAGTGGGGACGGGGACGGGGATGGGGGTGGCTGATTTGGGTTTGGGCTTAAGCTGCAGCGGAGGCGGCGATGGAGGGGGCGGCGGTTTGGATGTCCGGATGGCGCACGGCGCGTGACGTGGCGACACGACACACCAAACCATGTGCGCACATACATACATACATGCATACATACTAATTGGGGGGGGAAAAGGGATTTCGGACAAGGGGGGTAATGAATGATGTTTTCGGAAATGAGAGAACCGACAGTAATAGTAGTACAATCTAAACGAGATGGTAAATTGGATAATTGTAATAATATGGGCTTCTGTTTTTTTCCAGGATGCCGTACATCACGGCAAAAACGAGTTGTACGGCTCAGGTATTGAAATTGGGACGGGGGATTTTAAGGTTACGTGAGAGTTGAGAGAAGACTAAATTGTTGTACGGAACTGGAAATGGCGCGCGAATATGACTGGCGTGTGGGCGTGTGTGTTTTAGTGCGTGTGCGCGCTTAGTTGGGTTCGGTGTTGCAGCGAACGGGCGTTGTGGTGTGTCACACCACATGTGTATGTACGGGAAAGACCTGGGGTGTTGCCAGGTTGTTACTCCGCTTCCTTGGTAGGGTTGTGGGTAGTGTGCTTTCAGGGGGGAGGGGGGGGGGAGGAGAGGGGTGGGGAGGGGGGAATCACCATCACCCCAATTCAAGGGGGGGAGCAACACGTGGTAATGGGCCGCCGGCGTCCGGGGGAGTGAGAGGGGGAGGCATGTCGAGCGTGTAGGGGAGGGCAGGGGGGGGGGGGAAGCAGCCCGGGGGGGAGAGGGTTTACACTAGGTAGGGGAATACACCGATAAACACATCTACGTTTTTTGGCGGATTTAAATTTTGACGGATCGGATCTCACATTTGGGTTTCGGTTTTTTTGCCGTACATCGGCTTTGTTTTGTGTTTGTTTTCCCGCTGGCTGCCGTACAATGCGGAAAAGGACAACGGTTGGCCGTTGGTCGTTGACGGGCTCCTGTTGCGCTTGCGTTAAAGAGACACATGACTCGAGAAGCCCGGATGGCATGCGGTACGTTTGCAGGTTTCAGGGTTTCTAGTGATGTTGTTGCCTGATTAGAACCTCTTAAGGCCGTAATTGTGCTTGTGGTTTTGCTGCGACATAAATGCATGTGCATGATTTTTGCGTGTTTGCGCACGAACTGTTTGCTGTTATTGTTGGTGGTGGTGGTGGTGGTGGTGGTGGTGGTGGGAGGTAGTGAGCTGCTTTGTTTTTGTTTTGTCTTTGTCCTGTTCTTGTTTTGTTTTGTTTTATCGCCTCGTTGCAATCCATGACGTAATAGTGATGCAGTGTCGTCGCCGCCGCAGGTGCACGTGCTGATGACGTGTGCAGTGTACGGCAGTTGAGGTAGTGCGTGAGGAGGTTGTGATGGGTCCTCAAAGCCAGGCAAAAATCCTATGAAGAAGCAGAGTACATACACACATACATACATACATACATACATATATACATCTTGTATCTGTGTGTGTGTGTGTGTGAGCGCTGAGTGGATGCGCTGGGTAAGGTCTTTTACCGTCGTGATGTACACAGCTGTGACGGCGTTTTGTAGAGGAGGGGGAGGGGGAGGGGGAGGACGAAGCGGCGGCGGCGGCGGCTTGATTGTTAGCGATTTGTTCAATGAGGTGAGTGTTGGGGATAATGTTAGACCCGGGGGGGGGCTTCGTGTGTGTATGTGTGTCTGTGCCTTTTTGGCTTTAAGAGCTTTACCAAGAAGATTATTCCAAAAGAAGGTTGAAACGAGAGGGGGTGGGGGGTTAGAGATGTCATAATGCTGTCTGCCGCTGTTTGGTCGGCTCGGGCATCGGAGGGGATCGATCGGATGCCGCATACATCTAAAATAACTTTTGCAAAAGATGTTCCTGGGTGCAGTTGTTGTTGTTAATGTTGTTTTGGTTGTCGCCGTCGTCAGCACCAACAAGAGTGAGTAATGTGGTAATAACTTGTAATTTTCATGATGGACACGCAGACAGACAGACAGACAGACAGACAGACACACAAACACACCGGCGAACTATCATGTAAGGAACAGAGGGAGATTACTGATTCACCTTGGGAGCTAAACCCGACCTAAACACCGCCAGTCTCGCACGTCCTCCATCTTCGCCTCCGCAGTCCCACACTCTTAAGTCGACGCCCGAGAGAATCGTCGTGTGTACTTAAATTAAACGCTCTACGGCTGCTTTTTTTGGCTCAAAAGGTGGACAGCAGCGAACCCTAAAACTCACACGGACACATACACACACGTGCAGGCGTGGCTAGGCTCACTCATGGCCCCTACCCATCAGTCTATCCTTTTCATTAGCTTCATTTGCTCGCGGTTCGTCCTCCCCCTCCCCCTCCCCCCTGTTTCCCCCTTCCCAACCCCCAAACACACACAAAGATACCACATTCCCACATACCCTCCCCACCCAACCCCTCTTTCACGCACACACACACACACACATACACACATACACACACACACACACATACACACACACACACGAAGCCGGGCCCACGACATCAGCGGAAGGTTATCAACTTCTACCAAAAAATGTATTATAAATCTGCGTTTCCCCTCGCACCACATAAAGCTTCTGAACCTCTCTCACACAAAACACACACACACACACGGATTTAATCGTATGGGGTATGTGTGTATATGTATGTGTATATCTGTGTGTATGTGTGTGTCATGGAAAGGTGAGCCGCGTGTATGCGTGCGTGTTTTGCGTATGTATGTCTTACGTCACCAGCCCGGCGGCCGGCCCCGCACCGCCCCCTCCGGCCCCAAGCAACTCGATCATCGACATCACACGACGTCGCATCCGGGAGCGCAACATGGCCTTCGGGAAGCGAGTGTGTGTGTATGTGTATGGGAGGGGAGAGAGGGGGGAGGGGAGATGAGGGGGGGGATGCTGTAGGTTCGGGTTCAAGGCTGTACATGGTGTTTTTCTTATAAATATGGAGTCTGCCCGGAGGAGTGTACCCCTCCCCCACATACGACCCTAAGCCCCCCTCCCCCTTCCCT
This sequence comes from Volvox carteri f. nagariensis, assembly GCF_000143455.1. Lineage (NCBI taxonomy): Eukaryota > Viridiplantae > Chlorophyta > Chlorophyceae > Chlamydomonadales > Volvocaceae > Volvox > Volvox carteri. Next base: position 372,295 of record NW_003307634.1, read on the forward strand.
TCACCATTACTCTCTCACCCCTTGGCTTCTCCCCCCTCCCCTCCCCTCCCACCCCCCTCTCCATACCCAACCATTTCCCCCCCTTGGCTTCCCCCCCTCCCCCCTCCCCATCCCTCTCACCCCCGCACCCCTCTCCCACCTTGGTCGCCTTGACGTGCGACGACACGAAGTGGGGCAACGTGGCCAGGATCCAAACCACCGCCTCCATCTGGGGACCAGACACGTGGCGCCGCGTCAGCGTGAGGGTTAGGTAGCCGCCGTTGCAACCGCCGCCGCCGGGGCCCCCGACCCCCATGCCAGACAGATCCAAACCTGTGTGCGAAAAAACGTTTGCATATGTGTGATTGTTTGTGTGGGTATCTGTGCATGTGTACGTGCATGTGCATGTGTGCGCGTGTATGTGTATGTGTCGGTAGGAACCGGGGGGAAAGAGAGGAGGCCGGAGAAGGAAATACACACGCATGGCCGAGGCGCGGCTCCGGGAACGGCGGGAATGCGATTGCCCGAAAGTAAAATCCCACACGCATACACACACTCGCACCCCCCTCACCCCCCCCTCGCTCACCTGCCAGCTCCCCCGGGGGCTCCTTCAGCTGATAGCTGCAGGTGGGGGCTCGCCCCAGGGAGGGGCCTCGACGAGCCTCCACAAACTCCTGAAAAGTGCATTATGTACGTATGTATGTATGACTTAAATTACACTGTATGTATGTATGTATGTATGTATGTTGTTACAGGGTGGTTAACTTCGCCAGCGGCCCCTTTCCCGGGCAGTCCCTGCTCTCCCCTGCTAGAGGGGCACCCTAATCCATTCACCCCATCCGACTTCGGAATGTATTCGTTGGGTTCGTATGTATGCATGCATGTATCTATGTATGTATGTATGCATGTATGTATCTATGTATGTATGTATGGGGGGAAAGGTTATTAGAGATGATGGGAGGTGGTGAGGTGTACGGCAGGGGAGTGGGTTAGATAAGGTAGAGGTGCACACTTCGCAGCTTGGGGGGAAAGGGGCGCGTGATGTACGGACGCAGCCAAACACACGAGCTATGCATACATGGTAAGTGGTACGGCTCTTATCACACATAATAGACACACACATACATACATACAGAACTACATACATACATACATGGCTTGGCGTTTCCTGGCTCTATCCGACGAATAAAGATATACAGTCGACTTCGCTGATCTGGTCGATCTCGGTAATCAGTCATTACAATTACTTCTTCTTCTTCTTTGCTCTGCTGCTGCTGTTGCTGCATCTTTGGCCCATTTAATTTTCTCCTCTCTCCCCTCCCCTCCTCTCCTCTCCCCTCCTTATCTCTTCTCGCCTCTCTAGTTCAATGATCACCAAGACAAAAAGACGCCCACATATTTTACACACAGACAGACAGACAGACAGACAGACAGGTACACCTGCAGAAACGCCACCCCTATGGCCGTGTCTTGTCGACCACTGAACCTCAACGGGAAGGTCAAGGCAACACTCTCCGAGGCCGGTTTGATGACGAACACCTGCTTGGGGGGGGGAGTCGTGGGGAGACGGGAAGAGAGGAGCGGACAGACAGACAGACAGACAGACAGATGGACGAACAGGTGGACGAACAGATGGACACAGGCAGTAGAAGGCAGACAGACAGACAGGTGGACAGGCAGATGGATGAACCGGCGTGGGTATGGATATGGATAGACAGACAGACAGACAGACAAGTAGACAGACTGCACGACAACGCCATCATGGCGATACGCCCTGCGGCGGTAATCCCGGGCGTGGCGGAGGAGCCGTCGAATACACAGAATACATTCCCCTCCACCTCCCCCCCTTCCCCCCCCTCTCCCCCACGCACCTGCCCAGGGGTATTGCAGCACACCAAGGGGGGACCCGGCGCCAGTGAACCCGCCTCAAGGGCACGAAACACCTGCCTGCACGGGTGTACGGATGTACGGCGTGTGTATGTATGTGTTTAAATGATCTGGAGTCACGATGAAGGAAATGCCAATGTTGGTACGTATGTATGTATGTATGTACGGAGGCTGTACTACCTGACCTGAGCGGGTGGCCCACCATCAGCAGCCGCAATGACGCCAGGCTCCGAGACCAGCTGTCCTGCTGTGCTGCGCTCAGGCGAGCCAGCAGCGGCAAGTCGATATCCAGAGCCACGTGATAACGGCCACCGGGGGGTGCGGGTTGGGGGTTGGCGGGGGCGGTTTGGGGGGCGTCGTGTTTTTCGTGTGTTTCTTGAGTACTTGGCTCTGACGCGGTGGCAATCCCTCGAAACGCCGCCGCCACTTCCTCCACCACCTGCGGCCCTAACACCTGCGCTCGTTGATGGTGGTGGTGGTGGTGATATGTGTGGGGGGTTGCGGTCGGGGTGGGGGGTTTGCATGATGAGGAGAGGGGGGAGAAGAGGCATGCTGGATGCTGACGACGATAATGATGATGATAAGGAGTTACTCAGGAGTTACACATGATGATGATCCGCCTGCCCCTCTTTACATTTTTCAAATGTGATTTCCCCCTTTCCACTCCTCATCCGGGCCGTACACCCGACCTGCCTGTTGTTGGAAAGGACCTGCTAGCTGCGGCATGGCAAACAGCAGCCGTAAAGAGCCTTCTGGCCCCGAAACCAGCAAATACTCGCATCCACCAAATTCGTACACATGCTCCTCAAAGACCTGGCGAGAGCATGATGTGGGGAGATTTATCGGGACGGGGTGAGGGGTGTGTAAAGTGGGTGAGGGCGTGTGGAGTGAGCTTGGCGTGGAAGGGAATGGGGAGGGGTTGAAGGGAACGGGGATCCCGCGCGACGTGAGGGTGAGGGTGGGGGAGGCTGAAGAGGAAAAGGCTGTAGTTGGAAGGTTGTAGTTTTCGTGGTGCCGTTGGGGTGCCAGAAATCAGGATTATGATGTTAGATTTGTATGAGAGAGGTGGCTTTCGACGCGAATTGTGTCGTTAGGAGAGGGCGCAGCACGCGCAGCACGTGTCCCGTCAAGGTCTCGGCGACGACCAATACGCGCTAAAAGGGTATAGTTTACCTTTGGTTCAATACCAGCTGCCTTCTGCTGGATCAGCTGGATGATTCGGTTTTGGATGATCCGGTTCTGGCAGCTTATCATTGTGCCGCTGCCCTGTGACGCCATGGTTGCTCTGTCTTGGCTACAGAAAGTGATAAAATTATTACTTGGCAGGGTGCGACGTTGAAGTGTCGTATTCTTCCTGTTCGTTTGTTTCCGTTTCCTGTTTCCCGCCTTGTAGGGTTGGTCTCGAAACTCAGGCACTCGGGCTTCCTTCTGGAAGTCTATAGTCTCTCTAAGCTACAGCCCAATAATAAAATCACACAGCTCCATCGAGTCTGCTGTGTCGCTTTGCTAAAGCCATGGACGATGTCGACGACTGCACCGTACGTGAGCTTGACTTTGGCAACTTGGGCACGTTGCGGATAAAAGAGTTCACATTCTTAAAGGTAGAATTGTTGCCGTGACCGGGAGCAACGAGGATACGTTCTGCGCGCTGCGGAAAGGCGAAAAAAGGCTGCAATGCTACTCGAAAGACATAACCCAGAGGACCAGAAGGCCAGAGAAACGGGACCTGTGCCGGGCCCTTGAAGATATCAAAATGATTTTGGGAACGGACGTGCGGGGCCTTTGGAACGAAAGGCTTTTGCCGACCCTGGCTTGCCCTTGCCCTTTGCCAAGCGTGGCGCGTCGATTTCCGTCCTTAAAGAGCTGTGAGATGACAGGGGCGCCTTCTGGGTCGCGCAACTTCTTTGGTGCAGGATGATGCAGGGGCAGTGGTGTGGGACGCCGGTCTCGTGCTGTCGTACTATCTAGCCCACCAGCATCGCCAAGGTGTGAATGAATTAATGAACGCAGCTTTGAAGGAAACATCACTCACATGAGCATTTTTCACATAGATATATGATGCATCTGCATTATTATTTGCACTGCACAAGCGGGCTTACGAAAGCGGCCTTCATTCAACAGGTCCACCACCACAACCCAATGTGGCACGGACGAGAGGCCGTCTCTCTCTCCGCCCCGCGCTCTCTCTCTCTTCCCCCCCATCTCTCTCTCTCCCCCCCATCTCTCTTTTTCCCCCGCTCTCTCTCTCGCTTCCCCCCTTCTCTCTCTACCCTGGAACGCACCGCCCTCCCTCCACAACGCACAAACTTAAGCTCCTCTTACCGGCCCCTGCTGCTGCTAGTACTACTGCTGCTGCTACTACTACTATTACGGCTGCTGCTGCTGCTGCTAGTACTAGTATTTTAGTAAGTACTGTAGCTGCTTCTAGTTCTACTGCTGCACAGCACCTCTTAGGTGTTCTGACCTGTCATGTAAAAGTGCGAGTCGGTTGCCGGTTGTCGGTTTCCTACACCGCCCTACCTACCTACCTACCTACCTACCCACCTACCTGCCATAGCGACTCCGCTACCTTTCCATCCATTCATCCATCTGTCTGTCTGTCTGTCTGTCCCGCGGTGCAGGCCGCCTCCTAGTCGCGGGCCGTACCTGCCTAGAGCTGGGCAGCGGAACGGGTGTGGTGGGCCTTACGGCCGCCCGCCTGGGCGCCGCTCTGGTAGTACTCACTGACCTGCCCCATCTGGTGCCGTACATACGACAAAACGTCCAGGCAAGACGACACCCTATTTAAAATTTAAAACTAAAAATGAGATCCGGGCCCCCGACGGCATTGCATTGTTAACCAATTTCCATAAGCCGTTTTCTCTTTCATCGTTAGAGTGAAAAGTGCATGTGGTGGCAACACGTGGCTGCTGACCGACCCAACATACACACGTATGTATGTCTGTAAGGCACGTACACGCGCGCGCGCACACGTCGTCACACACACACATAATCTGCACACACAGGCACACACAGGCACACACAGGCACACACAGGCACACACACGTGCCTCCACAGCAGCGCGGCCCACTCTCCGCTCCTCCCCCCTTTTCGCAGCTTCAATCGTGTGTGGTTCGTCTTTCCCCCCCTTTTCGGTCATCCCACCCAACACCCCTCCATTCCCCCATGAAGCAGCCTCATGTACCAGCCCTTGAGGGCCTGCAGCGGCGCACATCAAATAGATAGCACCCCTGTTTCCCCCCTCAGCTCCCCCCGGCCCCTATCCCCCCTTCCCGCGGCGCAATAGCTCAACGGTCTTGATGCTACCTGCATTGCGCTGGCCTTTGAGTGGGGAACTAGCACCCAACATTTGAAAGTGGAGGTGGCGGTGGCGGCGGCGGCGAGCGCCTCTACAGAGACGTCGTCGTCGCCGCCGCCGCCGCCTCCTGTCCCATGGTCGCCCCAGGTAATTCTGGCTGCAGATGTAGTGTACGACGCAGCTGGCCGACACAGCCTGTTCCGTACACTGGCGCAGCTTCTGGCGCCGCCGGTTAGCACCTGTAGCGACAGCAACAGCAGTAGCGGTACTAGTACTGGTAGCGGCTGTAGCAGCAGTACGGGACCTGACGGTGAAGGCGCCTCCGCGGCCGGTCACCGGGGGCAGTACGACAACTGCTGCCTCAGCGGCGGCGGTTCCGGAGCTGCTGTCGGAACCAGCGACTGCGACAGCGGTGGAAGTGGCGGCAACGGCGGCGGCGGCGGCGGGGAGGGCCATGACAGAGGTGGATGCGGAGGCGGCGGATGTGGCGACGGTGGCACTCCGGTGGTGTTTCTGAGCTATGAGCTGCGCGCGGGTGCGGATGAGCTTTCGAAGCTGTGTGCCCAATTCGGGTTGGTGGCTGAGGAGGTGAGGTGGGGGGGCCGGCCCCGGGGCGGGCGTCTGTCTCTTTCTGTCTGTCTGTCTGTCTGTCTGTCTGTCTGTCTGTCTCTTTCTGTCTCTCTGTCTGTACATCGTTATTCGTGACTCGATGCGCAGCGTGTGTTTCTGTTTGCATGGCAGGCTGTGATGGTCGTTGTAATAATCGCGGCCTTGGTGTCTACTATTGTTTGTGATGGTGATTACTTCGCTGCTCTCCTCTCTGTGTGTGTATTTCCCGCAAATCCGAAAAGACGTGGTCCACGCCGGGGTCCCTGGGGCGACGTGAGTGGGACACCCGTCCGTACACCTGAAAACCGTACATCTCCGTACACCTCTCCCACCCACACGAAGCGGAAACTGCTGCGTTGAATGCTGCGGTCGCAATCGCAGTCACATCCCCTACCCCCTTTAGCAGTGCCCATTACCATAACCGAACCTGACCTTATCTGATCACATCTAGGCCCCGTGGCACAGGTTTCGGAGCTGGAGCTGCACCCCTACTGGAGCTGCCCGGACATCCGCATACTCAGGCTGTGGAGGAAAGGGCCAATGAGCAGCGGCGGGGCGGGGTGATGGTGATGGTTGTGGTGATGGCAATAGGGCCGGGGGCCGTGATGTTGCAACGGTGATGTTCCTGCGTCAACTGAGCAGTCTGCGCGCGGATTGAGTAACTTGCGTCAACTAAGCAGCTGCTCGTGAATGTCAAGGCAGCCCTAGTGCCAAAGTACTGTCATCGACTGTGGTAAACTGTGTTAGGCTTGCTTTATGGATTTACGGGCTGTTTTTACACATGGAAATGTGTTTAATCATGTTAAGGCTAAAAGAGCTCTACTCATGCATGCTGCCTGGTTTGCATTTCCATCAGTTTCGGGGCTTAGCGGTACGGACGGAAAGACCGACGATCGATTTGATCGTCATTGATCCTATCGTCATTGATCCCCTGACGGAACTGTTGCTGGTTAACGGTAGGTACAACTTGTAACCTATACGATACGATATGCACCGATCGATTTTATCTCAGCCGCTAGCAGAGAGCAGAGAGCACTGCTACACTCCTTCTGCAGGACGATAAGGGTCTGGTCAAGTCCTGGCACAGCCGCTAGTACAAGCTGCCGTAGCTTGTGAGCTCTTGTGAGCTGTTGTGTCAGGTGACGCCTGACGACGGACTAATGCCAGGCAGCCGCCTGACCGCAGCGGCATGGATCTTATGCTGCCACCGATTAACACGAATTGCTATAGGCCTTGAGGCCAGCGCCTTTAGAGGCCTTTCCTTATTTAACTTTGAGAAAGTTGTTGTTTTGTGCTGCCGGGACTGCTGCCGACAGCATCGGCTAGCTGTCGGAGATCGGAGGTGGCATTGACGCTGCTGCGGATGGCCTAGTTTTTTTATTAATTAACCTGTCGCTATGTTCCCTGCTACCGCTCTCAGCTTTCAATGTGAATATCCGGATCGTGTTGCTTAAAAGCGCAGTGTGATTAGGCTGAGAACATGGCAAAGGCCAAACGCCATTTCACAGTTTCCGGAGGCTAACCTAAAGATCCAAACTTGAAATTGTGTAATGCAATGCAATTGTAGAGCTGGGGAGCTGACTTTCCCCTCTAGTTACAGTAACCGTGAGAAGCGCCGAAAAACTCCATAATGAGAGGTGGCCTTCACTTCACGCTGGTCATTGTTGTTATACATAATTGATCTAGACGTCAGCTTTCTTGACTGTGTAATAGCAGCCTTGCAAGTCAACCGACGCTCGCAGTACTTACCGACACCAAGATCGTTTTAAAGACCGGAAGTGCACGCGCTTCACTTCAGATCAACTTCACGTAACTGGTTCCTATGGAGCTTTTGGAATGAAAACGCCTTCTCCCAAGCCCTACGACACATGCTCACACGCTTTAATTGAAAGGAGTGACTCCAGTTTCCAGCGCGTACTTCGATGTTATAGGATAAGACATTTTTATAGATCCCATACGTAATAAGGAAAAGCCACCTTGCGGCAAACCCTGAGAAGCCGTTTCGTTCGTTATCCGCAAGACGGAATCTGCACGGGAGTGCATTTCACCGGGTATGCTTCCCAGTTATCGGCTACCACCTTTTTCTTGTAATCTGACACGCTCCTATAGAATTATGGGTGTTCCAATGGCACCTCTCGACCCCTTAACCGGTACGAAGATTCATAATGCATAACGATATCGCAGGTCTCTTACGCGCAAAATACATTCCCTGAATCACCTGTGGTAATCAAAATTCTCCCGATGCGCTGTTATACAGCTGCATGCATCGGTATCATCGCAATGCCCTAAAGTTTCCCGGCCGGCAGTGGTACGACAGCTATCCCGGGAGAATACTTAATTGGCCAATGAGGCTGCAATAAGTCATAACCCGTATGTTCAAGACGTCGTCTCACACGTGGTACGTATTTTGGCCTATTAACAACTGTCTCGGAAGGTGACCCTAGCCTTCTATTCCTTCCGGTCTCCGTCGTGTCTCCTGCGATACCTGAATTCTCCCACGGAGGAATCGTTAGCTACGTGAAAAGGCCGAAGGTATGCTTATGGGGTGTTTTGCTGTTCAGCTTTGAAGGCTGATGTAACTAATCGCAGACCGCCAAGAGCCCTATTTGTGAGGTCTAGCGAATTCAATCTCAGGTTGCAGAGCATTACAAAAATAATACAATATACTAAAGCGCTCAGGTCCTTGGCGGGCCGTGGGGGCCATGGCCTTCCGACGCTTAATCCCGTATCGGTACCATATCGGCAGTCCTGGCGATGATTTGTGCAATGTGTTCGTTCCTGCGCCGGCCTTACAGGTTGCCAGAATGATGTCCACAAGATTTAACCCGTGCAAGAAGGGAATTGCTTCCTCTTCCAAGCTTGGTTCGGCGGTGCCTCTACCGCCCCATGTCAGCCGTAGGACTGCTCGCATTCTATGCGAGGCAACGGCGTCACCCGCGCCGGTTGCGCCAAAGTCTGGTGCTGCCGCTGTTCAGGTCAGTCCTAATTTACAGCCTGCCGCTCCGTTTCTGGGATGCAGCTGCCATGCTTCATAAGTTCGTTTCTCAATCTTTGCACCCGATAGGAAGGACATTGAAGTTACTATTTAAGCACCTATTCCAATTACTTATAATCGTCTTATAATCGTGCTTCCACTGCTTGGGTCATGTTTGCGTGCTGTCGGTTTCGTCTTCACACGGCAGCCGCCTGCAACACCCGTCGCGCACGATGCGGCCGTGAAGAAGGAGCGCGCGCCGGTCGCTGATGAGCAACTTGCTGCGCTCAAGTCTCAGTTGAAGCGCGCGTCAGAGGCACAGCGCAAGTACTCCATATTTACCCAGGAACAGGTAATTATAATATACGTGGTCCTAGCAATAGCAGCCCATGCTGCCCATGCTGCCCATGCTGCCCATGCTGCCCGTGCTGCCCATGCTTGGAACGAATGTTTCTGTTCTTGCGACTTGCTTACCATCATCAGCACAAATCATGAAGTGGGTCAGAAGAATTTCATTCGGGTATCAGCCATACTGCAACGTTTGTGTACAGTTTGCGTATTCCTTGACGAGTCAAATATTTTGAGGTTTAGGATTTAGGAAACCTCCCCGAACCCTCGATGACGGGGTTCCACCCAAACCTGCCTTAACACACACGAAAGCATTTACACACGAAAAAATACGCGCACATATATACATTCATAGACTTATATAGCAGGTCAGGCACTATTGGTAGAGCACGCACCATTGCCCCCGGGAGATCCCGGGATTGAGACCTGTCAGGGTCGAAAATCCTTCCGTTGGTGGAAGGTAATGTGCCCATAGATGTTGGATAACCTGGGATGAAGTTGACTTGCAAGCTGACCAGGTATGCAGTTGAGCCGCCGTCGATCCAGCAGATTCCGTTGGATGCTGGTGGTGGGTGCGGAACCTGAGCGATCCACTGAGAAGTTGACTAGGGTGACTGGATGAGGGTGCCCCGAAATACCGGGGAAGGCAGGCTTTCGCCAGGTAGGGGCCGCAGGGTGAAGATATACCCCCCTGTCCCACACATCATACATGCAGGTGGATGACATCTTCCGGCGGGCCGCGGAGGCTGCCAACGCCGCGCGCATCCCCTTGGCCAAGATGGCCGTGGAGGAGACGCGGATGGGCGTTGTGGAGGACAAGGTAGGCGGGTTGGGGGGTTGGGGGGTTTGAGTTTATAGGACAACTAGGACTTAACGTACGCGCCTACTAGGACTTAACGTACGCGCGATTACTTGCTTGCTTGGGTCAAATTTAGGGTGAAAACTTCGTTACCTTGATATACTTGACATGCTTTGCTTTGTCGTCTTCGTGAACATGAAGAGCTAATATCTATCTATCTATATTATCATATCTTGTTAACAGGTTGTGAAGAACCACTTCGCGTCGGAGTTTATTTACAACAAGTACAAGAGCACGAAGACGTGCGGCATCATTGAGGAAGACCCCGCTGGTGGCATTCAGAAGGTGGCTGAGCCCGTCGGCGTCATCGCCGGTGAGATAGTGGATCAGCGGAACTCGCACACACATGAGCGTCTCTCAACTCTTGCAATGCAGCAATGGAAAAGCATCATCTTTAGACATATATTTTTGTCCATTTAAATTTGAATTTATTAAAAAAAATTGGTTTTATAAAAAGTGGAGTGAAGTGGAGTGTAAAGTTAGGAAGCATGCTTGCCTAGGTTACGAAATATAAAAGTTCCAATACCAGGTCTTCACCTTGTTCGATGACCTTGGATGCATCCGAGCAACATACAGCAATATCACACAAGAAGCTGCCGCATTTCACTTCTTGCTGCCACCTCCTCCTCTTGCTGCTGCAGGTATCGTGCCAACCACCAACCCCACCTCGACCGCCATCTTCAAGGCGTTGTTGTCGCTCAAGACACGCAACGCGCTCGTGCTGTGCCCGCACCCGCGCGCTGCCAAGTCGACCATCGCCGCCGCCAGGATTGTGCGCGATGCCGCCATTGCAGCCGGTGCGTGCGTGCCGGGTGGCTGGCCGGGTGGCTGCCTGGGTGATTTATGTCTTTGTCTTTTACTGCCTTTGCCCCCAAAGCCTCCAGCCGCCGCTTGCGCGACTTCCCGTCGCGTTCTAAACAGCACGCGGCAGCGGCCCTTGAATTGCCCGCCCGGATATTTCTATTGCTGCAGGTAACATCGCATATCGTAAAACAACGATTAAAAATCATTTAATCACCACAATGTGTATAGCGATATGTTACTGCTAATGTAACCTACAATTAGTACGACTTCCCCTTCGTTTAACCTTCATGTCCTTTCCCCCCCTCTTCCCCCCTTCTACATTCATGCTTCAATCATTTTTCCTTTCCCCCATAACCCCCTCTCCTCCCACCCTGCCCAGTCTTTCCTGGCATCAGCTTCACCCCCTCCTAACCCGCTTTCCTCCCCCCTTCTCTCCTAATCCCCCAGGTGCCCCTTCGGACATCATCAGCTGGGTGGAGAGCCCCTCGCTGCCGGTGTCGCAGGCGCTGATGCAGGCTCCGGAGATCAGCCTCATTCTCGCCACTGGCGGACCGGCCATGGTGCGGGCCGCCTACTCCTCCGGACACCCCTCGCTGGGTGTGGGCGCGGGCAACACACCCGCGCTGATCGACGAGACGGCCGACGTCAAGATGGCCGTCAGCTCCATCATGCTGTCCAAGACATTCGACAACGGTGTCATTTGCGCTTCGGAGCAGTCAGTGGTGGTGGTGGGCAAGGTGTACGACGAGGTACGAGCGGAGTTCATCCGGCGCGGCGCCTACTTCCTCAACGAGGAGGAGAAGGCCAAGGTACGGATGTTTTCCTAAAATTTTATAATTCCTGTCATTGTTGTCCGGGAAACAATTTTAATTTGTGGTCTTAGGTAGGAAAAGAAAACGATTCCAGAAAAATCTCTTCGCTATTCTGCGTTGCGAGTCTCGTTTGCTTGCTGTAAACAAATAAGGCTGTCCCCTGTATCCTGCATGTGTACGTCTGTATATATGTGTATGTATACATGTATGTATGTATTGGTCTTTCGTAGGTCCGTGCTGGCGTTTTGATTGACGGCAAGCTCAATCCCAACATTGTGGGTCAGTCCATTCCCAAGCTTGCTGAGCTGTTCGGCATCAAGGTGCCGGAGGGCACCCGCGTGCTGATCGGCGAGGTGGAGGTTTGGGGCGATACCGAGCCGCTGTCGCAGGTACGCGCACCCGCCGGCGGAGGGGAATTTTTGTGCATTCCTGTTGGTTTTATTTTTGTCAAACTTGTTGTGAATATCGGCCTCTTTTTAATTAACTCGTGGATTTTAGTTACCTAGTTGTCAGCTATCCATAATTTTAAACTGGGCAATTGCTGGAGCTGTCGTCAACCGCCGCGCTAAGTTTGAATTTATCAAATAACGCGCCCTTTGTTTTCCTCTCGTGCCGTGCTGCGCGCAGGAGAAGCTGTGCCCCATCCTTGCCATGTACAAGGCGCCATCCTTCGAGCAGGCCGTTCAGCTTTCGCACAGCCTGATCATGTACGGCGGCGCCGGTCACACCAGCGTGCTATACACCAACCCGCTGAATAAGGCTCACATCGAGCTGTTCGAGTCCACGGTCAAGACCGTTCGTATCCTGATCAACACGCCGGCGTCTCAGGGCGCCATCGGCGACCTGTACAACTTCCACCTGGATCCCTCGCTGACCCTGGGTTGCGGCACCTGGGGCTCCACCTCGGTCTCCAACAACGTGGGGCCGCAGCACCTGATCAACATCAAGACCGTCACTTCGCGCCGCGAGAACATGCTCTGGTTCCGAGTGCCGCCCAAGGTAGGGCTTGCAATTTGTAGACGCGGTGGCGTCAGCTGGGCGGAGTTGACACCGACAGGACTTATGCCGGAGACTTCTAATTTGCATGGGCTTGCATGTACAATCTGTAGTCGTCGCGGTGGTGTCTGCTGGGCGTGGAAGGTCGTCCTGGCCTTTAAATTGGTGTTCCCTGTCCGTCCTGTCCTAAGATCCATTTCGCTTGAGCGTTCATTGCCCCGCTGTGATGATGACAACACAAGTTGGCGGCATGGTTTTCGTTGGCGCCATCGTCATCATCATCGTTTATCATCATCCTTCATTCCATCCATCCATCCATAAATTCTCGCTGTTCTTCCAACAACATAACAATACGTGCTTTTGCCGCATTTTTCTTAATATTTATTGTGTCGCACACCGCGGCGCACAGATTTACTTCAAGGGAGGCTGCCTGGAGGTGGCGCTTCGCGACTTGGTGGGCAAGCAGCGCGCTTTCATCGTCACGGACAAGCCGCTGTTTGACCTGGGCTACGCAGACAAGGTCACCACCACTTTGGACCAGCTCAACATCCACCACCAGGTCTTCTACCACGTAACTCCAGACCCGACCCTGGCCTGCATCAACGCCGGCTTGAGCGAGATTCTGGAGTTCAAGCCCGACGTGATTATCGCCATGGGCGGTGGCTCGCCCATGGACGCGGCGAAGGTAGGCGGACTTTCAAGCTTTTCTTTTATTTGTGTTGTGGTAACGGTTTACTGCTTCAAATATTGCTTCATGCGTTGCTGTTCCGAGCGGAAGCGCAAGCGCAAGCACGACATCAAATAGATTGCGGCTGTTGCTAGCTAGCTAGGGTTATATCCCTCTACATTTCTTCGCGCCCTTCCCCTCTTTGTTTTTGGGACGGAGAGGCCATGCAGCTCCTTGCGCTTTTTTCCTCTACCCTGGAGAAAAGCAAAAGTTTTGAGAGACTGGATAGTGCTAAGGCTGTGCGTGGATTGTGATTCTAGAGCAGCTTTTCCTCCTCCGATAGGAACCGCATCGTGTCTAGTATAAAGCGGATTGTTGCGAAACTTTTTGGTGCAGGAGTAGGATTTTTGGAATTTTGTTTGTAGCTCGTCAATAAGCACAAATAGGCACAACAACTGTCATGGTAACCGCTCATGCTTCCCCCCCTCGCATTTTCAAGTCAGGGCAACTGCTTATCTTCATTTCTTTAAAATTGAACTGGTTTGCATCGGCCGGCTGCCCTCTCGTCCTCTCATCCCGACCCCGCCTCCGCTTCCTTGCCGCCACGGGATATGCACACAGATCATGTGGTTGATGTACGAGTGCCCGGAAACCCGGTTCGACGGCCTGGCGATGCGCTTCATGGATATCCGCAAGCGCGTTTACGAGGTTCCGGAGCTGGGCAAGAAGGCCACCATGGTCTGCATCCCCACCACCAGCGGCACCGGCTCCGAGGTGACGCCCTTCTCCGTGGTCACGGATGAGCGACTGGGAGCCAAGTACCCTCTGGCCGGTGAGGAGAAGAGACCTGCGAGGCCGTGGGAGGGCCGGTTTTGGGTGGTTTGGGCGCTTTTTTAAAGGGGGGAATTTATTGTAAGTGATAATGGAAAGAAATGACCAAAGTTTGAAGAAGAATTTATATAATGAATTGTTCTTTTTAATCTTTATAATCTGTTTTCGCGTTCCAGGATGGGCGTGGAAACCTTCTTCCGCTAAGCTCTATCGAAGTTCAGCACTCTCGAGATTTGCTTGACACGGCTTTCTCTGGTCGTATGCATCCCACCTATGGCCGTTGCATACATATACGATCGACACCTGTCAGGGTCGACAATCCTTCCGATCGTGGAAGCTATTCGTGCCCCCCTAGTCGATAGACGGTGGTGACCTGGGATAAAGTTGACCTGCGAGCTGACCAGGAATGGAGTTGAGCCGCCGTTGATCCGGCAGATTCCGTTGGATGCCGGTGGTGGGTGCTGAACCTAAGCGATACACTGAGAAGTTGGCGGCTAGGGTGACTAGATGAGGGTGCCCCGAAATACCGGGGAAGGCAGGGTTTCGCAGGGTAGCGGCCACAGGGTGAAGGTATGGCCCCCTGTCCCACACCATATACGTACATACAAATTTTCCTTTCTGCCTGCTCTGCTCGGCCGTGATCCCTCCCTTTCCAGATTACGCTTTGACGCCCAATATGGCGATCGTGGACCCTCAGCTGGTTCTCAACATCCCCAAGAAGCTCACCGCCTGGGGCGGCGTTGACGCGCTCACCCACGCCTTGGAGAGCTACGTGTCCATCTGCGCGACAGGTGGGTGACGGTGAGGGTTGTGGGTTGTGGGTGTCTTTGATGGTGATGATGGTCACCGGCCGGTGTGTGTTCAGGAATGTGCAGAGCATGTGCTCCGCCCCCGGGTCTCCGTCTGCCGTTGGTGTTCGGTATTGTTGTGTGAGTTTGGCATGCGTCATGTTTCGGATGATGGCCCTACAGCTGGCCAACCACCATTCCTTGGGTTCTTTGCCCCATACACATACAGAGTACACTCGCGGCCTGTCCCGCGAGGCCATCTCGCTGCTGTTCAAGTACCTGCCGCGGGCCTATGCCAACGGTGCGAACGACTACGAGGCGCGTGAGAAGGTGCACTACGCGGCCACCATCGCCGGCATGGCCTTCGCAAACGCGTTCCTGGGCATTTGCCACTCCATGGCGCACAAACTGGGTGAGCCTCAGCTGCTAAGGATTACACTTCTGCTTTTCCTTTGTTGTGTCGTGTCATAGTCTGCGTGACATAGAACCAGCGGTGCCGTCGTTGTGCATAAGTGTTTTGCTTGGGGGGGGAAGGGCCCGTAGTACAGGAAGCCATGTTGAATGCCGGCTTCGGTCCACGCGGTCATTCGCTGCCTAACCCTGCTGTCTCATTATCTTGCTGCTGCAGGCGCCGCCTTCCACGTGCCTCACGGTCTTGCCAACGCGGCCCTCATCAGCCACGTGATTCGCTACAACGCCACCGACATGCCCGCCAAGCAGGCGGCCTTCCCGCAGTACCAGTACCCCAACGCCAAGCACCATTACGCGGAGCTGGCGACCATGCTTAACCTAGGTGGCGAGACGGACGACGAGAAGGTATGGCCGTTCGGCAGAATCAGGATCATTTCGATGGCCAATTGTAACCACCCTTGGTTTGTTCATGGACCTAACAGCTGATCCGTCTTTGCACATTGTAATTATTATTTCAAGAGCCGTGCCGGCTTAATTTTGCTGAGAATGGACGATTTTTAGTTTTTGGTGTGCATGCTTGAAAGCATGTGGAGGCACATACAATACAACTCGGTTTATTTTGCCGATTGGCCCAACTGATTGCTACACCTTGCACAAGCTCCAGCGCTGATCATTTCTTACCACAAATCTCCAATAAAAGTGTTGCAAAATAACGCAGCCGCGTCCATGCATGAACGATTAACCTTGATCTTGAGTTGTAAATCTTCATTTTTCCCCTATGGTATTTAATCCAGGTCATCAAGCTAATCGAGGCCGTTGAGAATCTGAAGCAGCAGTGCGATGTCCCGCCGTCCATCAAGGAGATCTTCACCAACGACGCTGCTAAAGGGGAGGAGTACTTGAAGCGCTTGGACGCGTAAGTAAAAACTGAATCGCGATTATTGGCGGTCTTTATGGCCTCTTTACGCGTCTTTCACATCTTTACGGCGTCTTCACGGTGTATGATTTCCTTCAAACCTGTGACCGCCATCTCCCATATTTTGTCTTTTCGTAAAAACTGTCGATTGTAATATTATTTATTGTCTGAAATGTTATGTGCGCCGGACTTTTGTTTGGTTGCAGGCTTGCGGAGGACGCTTTCGATGATCAGTGCACGGGCGCGAACCCGCGCTACCCGCTCATTGCCGATTTGAAGCAGATCTACATCGACGCCTACCATGCGCCCATTCTGCCCATCAAGTCGCTGGAGTTCTTCAGCAAGGTGTAAACGAACGATATATCATACACCACGCAAGATGATCTGCCAAGAACACGCAACGAGAAATAAAATCCGCATCGTTTGTACCGTTGCGGTACTCGACACCAGGGACAGGCGGAAAAGTAATATTCTTTCTGTTGCAATGTATCCTGTTGAGAGAAAAAATGGAGAGTTAAGATTTGTGTGTGAATTATGTTTGCCGTGCTATTGCTGCGGCGGATGGGGAGTGGGGATGTGGAGGTGGGAGGGTGAAAACTGTGGTAGCTTTTAATAGCTGGCACATGCACCTGCACCAGCGTCGGCGGCGGCCGTCGTCATCATCATGTCGTGGCGACGGTCGCGGCGCTGGCCCCCGCGTTGGTATTTTTTTCTTCTTTGCTCGTTCAAGGCATTCCGTCACATATGGAAACGATCCATTGTCGATCCGAGCAGTCACCTCGACAACCGCTTTAGGATGCGACTGTGCTTTCTCGTTGCACCGTTGCATGCATAGAAGATCTTTCCTGATTGGTTGCTTTCGCTGTGTGCGCGCTTATATCGCTCGAGGTGGCGGTCCCAAGACCCTTAAATTCTTAGGACCTTATCCTCGATGATCTTACGGACGTATAAAGCTCGTTGGGGCCATATCGTAATTGTCACGAGGGAACACTTTTCCAATGCGGCGAAGAGGATATGAAGCGTAAAAGGCAATTCCAACTTTTTACCAATCGCCCGAGTATTCAGCAGGAAGTTCGGATGTGCCCTAGCAGAGGTCGAGAGCTGTGTCCGCTCATGGTTCGTACATATGTACGGAGAAAAGGATCGCGGCAGTGTACCTGTTAACTATCAATGAAATTAGTAATTGGACGGAACATTTCGCTGTTCTTGAGATGAGGGTACCGAGTATGCATGGTACGACATGTCGTACGTGGAGCGTGCTGTACATCTTGTGTGCTTCCCAGCCGGAAGATTGAGGAGATCCTCGTTGGTTCGAGCGAGGCGAGTAGAGATGCAAATGCTTGAGAATGTGTGCGGTAGGGGAATTGGGGTGCGACCAGATGTTTACATCTCTAGGACAGGTAGGACCCCTGTCGGGAGGGAGGGATCTTGTGGGAGGGAGGGAGGGATCCTGTGTAACTGTGTGGTTTGCGGTTGTATGGCGCCAGCGGTGTGCACCAGTGCCGGATGTAATCATCGTGTTGTGGTATAATAGTTAGCATAAATATACTAGTGTATAACGTACACCGGGCGTCTGTCACATTGATGCGCGCGCGTGTGTGTGCGTTTATGTGTATGGTTTTAAGTGTATGTGTGAGTGTTTGTGTGTGAGTGTGGGGTAGTTGCCATTGTAAGGAAATGAAAGGTCGCTTGCGCAGTGTGTACACATTTCCCGCCTAGATACACACGGTACGGGTGGCTGGATGACAAGGGCCTCCGTTGTTCTCACGATGACGTCCTTTGTTTCTCTTTCTTTGTTGGGTTTTATCTTCCTCTGTGTGAGACGGGTTTGGCTCTTATCCGTTCATCAGGGCTGATGGCCAAGCGGACTGAAAGGTGGTCGGTCGTGGGCGACTTGGGTAGCACGTTCGAAAGAAAGAAGCGGTAAAAAAGCGGTCAATGAATTTGCTGCCGTCTCATGCCCCCAAAGGATCGTGTGAAGCACACCAGCCGCGGTGACAGCGACACCTAACGATAAGTATGGTCTTGTGCCGCTGCGCCTAGGGACTCCTAATGACAGCGACCAAGTGCGCCCGGTAGCCGTCGTCGTAGCCGTCGTCGTGCGCCGTGAAGCAGGCGTCGTGCATGCATTCGGCCTTGTATGCCTAGATTCGGATACCTAGATCCGGATACCTAGATGTGAATGCACGTATGATATGTGGGACAGGGGGATCATATCTTCACCCTATGGCCGCTACCCGGCGAAACCCTGCCTTTCCCAGTATGTCGGGGCACCCCCATCTTGTCACCCTAGCCAACTTCTTAGTGGATCGCTTAGGTTCCGCACCCACCACCGGCATCCAACGGAATCTGCCGGACCAACGGCGCCCAACTCCATTCATGGTCGGCTCGCAGGTCAACTTATCCCAGGTCACCACCGTCTACAGGTCTCAATCCCGAAACCTCAGAGGCCATCGGTGTGTGCGTTATCAGTAGTGCCTGAACTAACATGTATAAATGAACATGTTCCTGAAGACCTCCCCATGCCGGCACTCCGAGTTTCCAACCTCGCTAGCCGCTAGGAAAAATCTCAACATGTCGTAGAAGAATACTACAAAATAACCTATCTGATGACGTGGCGACGGTCGTACATGACTTCAGCCGCGCATGCACCATGTGCACCTGGTAGCAGTCGAGCAAGCCGCCGTGCGCGTCTGGTAGCCGTTGAACCTGGCGCCTCGGTCCCCTTCCGCCTACCCACGACCAATATTCCTGTTATAATAAATCAGGTGACGGTTACGAAGCAATATTGCGAAACCCAATCAAATTAACCTCGAGGGCACCAGCAGCTTGGAGAAGGTCAGAATAATGGTCTTGGTGTGGCGGTGGGAAGGGAGGAGAAGAAGACCAACCACCAACCCAATAAACCCAACCAACCGACCAGTTGGACTTGTACGGCCACAAGCCCCATCCGCCCGATCTATGTCCCCGGTCCACAGCTGACCCTGAGTGCAGGCGGCAGCGGCAGAAGCACGAGCAGTGAGCGATACGTCATCAGTGTACGGCTGCTAGGCTCATGTCCCGCGAGGTAGACCTGATCACGTACCTGCAACATGTCCCGTGACATTAAACACTAGCAAGTAACAGTTATGCGTGTATATGCATGCGGAAGCCTGCCTGCCGTGTGTTCAGAGTGCTGCACACGCGTCCTGGAAACTGAAACTGAAGGCCGTTCTTGCCCCGACATACACACACACACAGTGGTGACGATATACCACTGTGGAGCCCGGCGGAGGCGGTAAGGAGCCCGGCGGCGGCGACATTAAAACGGATAGAGTGACACGGGGGGGCCCGTCTGGTGAAGCCGGCGGATCAACTTTCTTCCGCAAGCGAAAGTGAAACTACTCCGACCATCAGGCCACCCGCCAGGCGATGCTCCCCACGATGGCCCACCAACGTCCGTTCGGACAATGGTCCCTGAGCTGTGCAGGATGGCGATCCCCGGTCGTTCGCAAGTCGTTTTGTTGGTGTGCATGTAGCATAGATCCGCCGCTCCAATCTCATGGCCAAGGAATCAGATTATAGAGAAGTATCTTATCGCTTCTTTGCGAGATGTCCAGTTGGCCTGCTCCCGGTGTCCTGGTCTCGGCAAACGTGCATTTTCACGGTTAGGTTACAGTTATCCGTTATGCTGCCCAAGGTCGTGCCAGGCAGACATCGGCAAAAAGGGTGTTTCTGGTTTCGGAAACGGGTCTATTTCTGCCTTCCAGTACAATTTCAGTTACAAGGCCGCGGAATGAAAACGCGTTTTTTGCAATAGTTTGACATTCGAATACGGCGTACGATCCTATTTCTGCAAGCCGGCCGGCTTCGGGAACTGTATTTCTGTTTTCGGCAGTTTCGGCATGATCCGAAGCTCCCGAAGCGTTTGCCGATATCTGGCACTGCCAGGCCGATTGTGCATGAATACATCAGGTTTGGGTTCAGTTGTATGATATTCTTTAGGGATAACAAGAAAATTGAAACTATTTGCGTCGGGTAACGCTTCAGCTGTGTTAAAAAAACTCCATGAGCAATAGGCCTAGCGGACGCGGGCTCGCATCCCAGAAAAGCGAAAGGATCCCACGTATCGGACTCAAACGCATAACAAGCTGGGAGGCCTTTCGATCGGCCATGGAAGTTTCCCCCAAAGTAATACGCAGCTCACGCCCCCGCAAATAGAGGTTTCTCCATTCGAGTCATGGATTGCATTAGATGCAAAAGCCGTGACGAGACAGCCCCGGTGTGAGGGAGCCGCACCAACCGTGTTTCATTACGAGGTGGTGATCCCATCACCATAGCATTTTATGGTCGATGAAACCAATGCTTCATTATAATTCTATCTGCATCTCAATAAGCGGCTCGGTGCAAGCTAACCCATGCCTGGAGATGAGATGCCTTAAGGTATGCAAATGGTGCAGCCATGCCATTCGTGGTTGGGCAATTCGCTGTCTCCACCCTCCACGGCCTCCACTTTCTTGAGAACGGAGTATTAATTGCTGGTGTTGAAGGAGTGCTGGTGTTACCCATGTCAGGCAGGGGCTAGTAAGTCCCCTGGCTGCTGGCATATGCCGTGTTTAAACGTCCTGGCGTCCGGATCGAGCTTGTCATGTGTCGTTTTGTGCATGTGATGGGATCCTGCAGGTCGTCCGCAGCTTGTTGTCCTCCGTGCACCCCCGGAAATGAGGACACCATGGAATGTCGATCTGGAGACGGCCATGGTGAGTGGCTACAAGGCAGTGATGCTGGTGGAGCCGGTTAAGCTTACACTCTTTGGATACGGCATATGGCAGCCCATGGCAACAGCTATAGAGCTGGCGATCCAGAATGGCGATCGAGACCCGGTAACGGTGCTGCTCACAGATGCCGAGAAGTGGTGTTTCGCCTCTGTGATGGATGTCGTGTGTTCTGGATGTCGTCTTCCTGGGGCTTCGTGAAGCGCCCAGGGGGGCCCCGACCTGTAGGATTGCCCATGTCCGTGTGTGTGTGTGTGTGTGTGTGTGTGTGTGTGTGTGTGTGTGTGTGTGTGTGTGACGGACCAAACATAATATCTCGCCCGGCTGAAACGCGTTATAGGTACTATACAGCATTCTCTATTGCAAGGTATCTCGCATGTAGCCAACAAAAATCGTATGAGCACAAACAAGTTTGGCTGCCTCAATTGACCGAGGCCAAAGTCACATCAACGCCTCTCGCGCTAAATTTCATCTCAAAAGGTACCGCGTATCTCATAGTTGAATTCTTAGATGACGGCGTATGATAACTCGAACTCCCAGGCCTTGAGTGTGTAACGGACCAAACAGAATATTTCACCCGGCTGAAACGCGTTATCGGTACTATACAGCATTCTCTATTGCAAGGTATCTCGCATGTAGCTAACAAAGACCGTATGAGCACAAACAAGTTTAGCTGCCTCCATTCACCGACCTCAAAAGCCACATCAACGCATCTCGCGCTAAATTTCATCCCAAAAGCTGCCGCGTATCTCACAATGGAATTCTGAGATGACGGCGTATGATAACTCGAACACCCAGCTTGTGTTACCATTTGCCGGCATGGGCAATCCGACTTGCCACCAGCAGGCCAACATAATTTGCTTTCATTTCTCTATGAAATACACAAGCTCCTTGTTTGTACATTTACTTTGGCCAATGCACGGGGCCTCCGAAGAGTTGCAGCGTGCCGCTCTTACTTATCTGTTTAATTATTACAAAGCCATGCGGCAGTGGGGTGCTTTCCTGTAGCCGCTGGTGCTTCAAGACCTAAACATCACAGACAGCACCGAACTTCATATGTTAAGCAACGGCTCCGTTTGCGGTCTGCCGTACTGTCCATGCGGCATGCACCCGGATGTCGATGTGGCATGCACCCGGGATGGACGCAGGCGATGCTCCGAATCTGCCGGTGCCTGTGCGACGGAATAGTCCCGAAATCGCTCGAAATATATACATTTCTGACACAAACACAAACACAAACACAAACACAAACACAAACACAAACACAAACACAAACACAAACACGTGCGTATTCAGAAATCGATATCTCTTGCCGACGCGCCAAAAAACAACTGCACTGTGAATGCGCCATTCACCACACTTAGAATCCAAAATTGTATTAACCTGTGTGTACATTTACTTTGGCCAATGCACGGGGCCTCCGAAGAGTTGCAGCGTGCCGTGATGAAGCTTGTGGCAGTAGAGTGCTTCCTGTAGCCGCATGTAGACCACATACAGGTCAGCAACCGATGGGTGTGCCACGGAATAGTCCCGAAATCGCTCGAAAATACATTCGTTACACAAACACTACCTCCCACCATGTTGACATTACCCATCAATTGTCACACTTGCCACCCTTGCTACCGGCCTGTACGGATGCAGAGGGGCCCCGCCCTTTTTCCGGCTTCCTTGAAGCCGACACCCAATCTTGTCGGGTTTGCTGCAATGTATGGGCCCGGTGAAGGCAGTTGTTTAACATGGACGGCCTATCGTACAGTGCGGCATACACTCGGTGAATATATGCATGCTGAAGTATGCTTCCAGCATCTCCACCAAGAGGCCTTTTCGGCAGCCAGCTACTAAACTTTCCCCCAACACCCCCTTGGCCCTGCAGGTTTTCGCCCGCATACACAACGTCCTGTACCCTGGTGTAGACATCTCCCAGGTCGCAGCTCGGGCGGAGCGGGGCCGTGATGCACTTAAAACGCTGGCGGACGAGTGGGTGAAGGCCTGTATGGTAGATCTGGATAGGAGTCAGAAGCTGAAGGATATGGAGCGGGAGATGATGGCCTCAGAGCAAGAGGTGACGGACATGGAAGAAGAGGAGCAGGCCCTCAAGAGGCATCAGCTGCAGCAGCAGCAGCAAAGCCAGTAATGTTGGTGTAGTGTATGAGAGCCACATTCTAGCGAATAGTCCTATAGCGGCTGCAGAACGCACTGTTGCGCTTCCATGTCTGTTTGTGTGCCTCTTCTCATAGTGGTAGTTGATGGGGCAGGCTTGCCGAAGCAGCCGCATTTGCAGCAGTCCTTAAATGAATAACATGGAATGTTGAGCAGTTGGGCTTGTTACTCCAATTTCGATTTGGATGGCCTGGAGGAAAGGGATTAGATGTGTCAAGTGGACATGCAAGTAATGCCGCGGAGCTGTCAGAGCCTGCACCACCGCGTCGGTGAGGCACTCCTGACGGACCGATTCTGCCGCCTTATTGCCGTTATCAACACAGGGGGAATTCGCTGGTTCACTTAAAGAGCTATTCTGGACTGGATGCATCCCTTAGTGACATCCATCCTCAATCAACCAATCACACCCACAACGGGATCTGAACAGTTACACTACGAATAATAGCTCGGCTGAGCAGCTGACAATCCTGTAACAACATTGCATGCTGCTGCTGTGCTACATATGACATGTACCAGCAGCAGTTTGCGGAATGAATGGACTGGGCTGACCCTAGCTAGAATATCATCTGTAATTTAGGCGCACAGCTACCAGGTTAGCTTATTATTTCCCCTCCTGCTCCTGCTCCTCATCCCCTCACCATTCCCATGCAGCTAGGATTTCCCACAACCACCGGCACAGTCACCACCAAAATGCACCGCTACAAACAAAATCGTTTACATGAACACTCGAGGAACGGATGGGGCCCTGCTGCTGCCGCCCCTGCTGTTATGCACCGGGCCCCCCACCACCACTATTATCATCCCCATAAACCCCAGCCCCACTTCCTCTCCCGCTGCCGCCACCAACATGGTTGCGACCAGCTGCCAGCCGAGTCGCCAGCTTCCTGAATAGCACCGGCGGGCCGCTGCTGATGGCGAACATGAGCACACACCCCGCCACACCCACATTTAAAGACTCCATTGCACCTTCCATTGTCATTGTCATTGTCATTGTGGTTACAGTATTTCCGCCGCCGACGCGGCGGGTGCCCTCACGAGCCGTGAGGCTCCAGAGCACGCTGTTGACGCTCATCAAAAACCTCAGTAAGGAAAGTAGCGATTTTCCTCGGATTGGTATTAAGAAATACCTTGCGCATATCAGTATCTTCAACGTTAATCAGAAACCTATTACGCAACTCAGTATACGCCTCACACTCCATGAGCACATGATATTCATCCTCAACCTTACCCGACGTACAGACCTGACACGTACGGCACTCTCTCGGCCTATGGTGTCCTTTGTTGACCTCCAAAGGCCAACAACAAAGACGGAATTTGGCAACCATACGCAACTGGTTGACCGGCAAATAAACACGCAAATAGCCTGTGGGATCGGAGCCCTCTCTTGCTGGTGAAGGGGAGCCCATCCAGTTATGATACCTGCAAAGCGAAACCCCTTTACCTTGGAACACACGCGGATCACCCCCTTGGCTGAACTGATCCCAGTCACTTAAAAGGAACGCAGATAACCTCTCCAGAACCTCACCCACTCGAATCAACTGAGACGAGTATACATCTACCTTCTGAGAAACGGAGTCACACGCCGGCCACTCATGGCCCAACCAACGCAAAATGATGAGCACTTTAGACGACCAGCAATCCACTTTGAGATCAGACAGAAGAGCCAGACGGAGATCATCT
>NW_003307634.1:397117-398787 GCF_000143455.1 Volvox carteri f. nagariensis
TGAAGGCCTGTATGGTAGATCTGGATAGGAGTCAGAAGCTGAAGGACATGGANCGGGAGATGATGGCTTCGGAGCAAGAGGTGAAGGACATGGAAGAAGAGGAGGAGGCCCTCAAGAGGCATCAGCTGCAGCAGCAGCAGCAGCAAGGCCAGTAATGTTGGGCCTCTTCTCGTAATGATCGCCACATTTGCAGCAGTCCTCGAATAAATAAACACGGGATGTTGAACGTTGGGCTTGTTGCTCCACTAATGGGAATGTCTTCCCCCCCTTCTTGTTGCATGGCCTGGAGGAAAGGGTTGTTCACCCTGCACTGAAATGGAGCTGGCTGACCCACATACGTTTGGAATTGGCATGTTGGAGGTGCAGTGCGGCGGATTAGATGTGTCAAGTGGACATGAAGTAATGCCGCGGAGCTGTCAGAGCCTGCACCCGTGCCATGTCTCTACATGTGTGTGTGGTCGCATGGCAGTTTGAGGACTGTTGCCTCAGCCTGTAGTGCTGACTTCACTGGCTGGGCTTCCTGCCGCCCCTTGCTGCTGGCCGTGCCACTTTGGAGTGGCCATCGGTGAGGCACTCCTGATGGACCGATTCTGCCGCCTTATTGCCGTTATTAGCACAAAGGCGGGAAATTGCTGGTTCTGGACTGGATGCATCCCATCCATCCTCAATCAACCAATCACACCCACAACCGGATCTGAACAGTTACACTACGAATAATAGCTCGGCTGAGCAGCTGACAATCCTGTAACAACATTGCATGCTGCTGCTGTGCTACATATGACATGTACCAGCAGCAGTTTGCGGAATGAATGGACTGGGCTGACCCTAGCTAGAATATCATCTGTAATTTAGGCGCACAGCTACCAGGTTAGCTTATTATTTCCCCTCCTGCTCCTGCTCCTCATCCCCTCACCATTCCCATGCAGCTAGGATTTCCCACAACCACCGGCACAGTCACCACCAAAATGCACCGCTACAAACAAAATCGTTTACATGAACACTCGAGGAACGGATGGGGCCCTGCTGCTGCCGCCCCTGCTGTTATGCACCGGGCCCCCCACCACCACTATTATCATCCCCATAAACCCCAGCCCCACTTCCTCTCCCGCTGCCGCCACCAACATGGTTGCGACCAGCTGCCAGCCGAGTCGCCAGCTTCCTGAATAGCACCGGCGGGCCGCTGCTGATGGCGAACATGAGCACACACCCCGCCACACCCACATTTAAAGACTCCATTGCACCTTCCATTGTCATTGTCATTGTCATTGTGGTTACAGTATTTCCGCCGCCGACGCGGCGGGTGCCCTCACGAGCCGTGAGGCTCCAGAGCACGCTGTTGACGCTCATCAAAAACCTCAGTAAGGAAAGTAGCGATTTTCCTCGGATTGGTATTAAGAAATACCTTGCGCATATCAGTATCTTCAACGTTAATCAGAAACCTATTACGCAACTCAGTATACGCCTCACACTCCATGAGCACATGATATTCATCCTCAACCTTACCCGACGTACAGACCTGACACGTACGGCACTCTCTCGGCCTATGGTGTCCTTTGTTGACCTCCAAAGGCCAACAACAAAGACGGAATTTGGCAACCATACGCAACTGGTTGACCGGCAAATAAACACGCAAATAGCCTGTGGGATCGGAGCCCTCTCTTGCTGGTGAA
>NW_003307634.1:398837-401995 GCF_000143455.1 Volvox carteri f. nagariensis
AAACGGGGACGCAGGGCCCCAATAGAGACCCAAGTACCTAACGCGACCACACCAGTTAATAGGACTAGGAACAAGTAAACTACCAACCATGGGTGGGTGCCAAAGCGACCCATCAGTACGGAGAGGAAGCATGAGCCTCACCCCCTCAAACGCCCTCTTAACGACATCAACGGAAGCAGCCACAACAAGGGCCTCACATTTCCGAACGTTGCAGCGCATACCAAAAGCAGCACAGAACTCAATAAGCAGCTTAAGCGAGAACTGGAGGCGTGCCAACGAGGTCGCGAACAAAGTAAGGTCGTCTGCATAGAACAACAGAGGCAACCGACGATCATTAATGACAGGACATTCGTGTGCACGTGTGTTGAACCATTCGTCCATACCATCCCTCGCTTCAAGGTAGTCGGCAATAACCTCAATGAAGAACCCGAACAAATTGGGACTCATGGGACACCCCTGCTTCACGCCCTGCAGAGAGGCAAAGATGGACCCTAGGCGACCGTTAACCTTGACCCGTTGGAGAACACGTTCGTAGCTGGCACGCTGATGGGGGTGCAAACCCGCCGCACATCTGCTGACAGCCCCCCCCCCTCACTGCCCAGCACCAGCGCCACACCACTGGCCCATGGAGCCCCCTGACTGGCCGGCACCTCCTCTTCAGCAGCCACTCTTCAATGTATTATTTAGTGTAATTATGCATCTGATTAGGCACGGCTGGAATTGATACACAACACAAGTGCACACACATACACACACGCATACACACATATACATATGCACGCACTCTTGTGGGTCTACTTGCCACACTTTCCCGTCCCTCGCCCCTTTTTTCAGTCATTATCAGTCTACCCTCCCTGGCATCAGCTTCTCTCGTTCATGGTTCGTCTTCCCCCTTTTTTTTCGTGCGCACACCACACACATGCATGTCACGCCATATGACGTGCTAACAGACACAAGAAATGCGGATGGATCACAGAGGATATATACACAGCATTTCATAAGGTCCGCCCTTAGTGCTTTTACCTCTAGGCTCGACAGGGATCCGTCCCCAGCCCGTCCTCGCCTACCACAATCACGCTCTCCAAATAAACTAAGCTGGAGTACGCCAGCCGAGCCAAGCAGGAGCTTTAAGGAGGGCTCTTATTTCACAACTATTCCCCACATGTGTCAGCAATGACAGTCAGCAACTCGTTCAATCATCCAGCGCAACTGTACAGTGCTCATGTGCGAGTCCCTGCAATCACTCCAGCACCCCTACGGCTGCCTCTACCCAGGCGTCAGAGCACCTGTTGGGAATGCATGCAGGTCAGCACAACACAACACATGCAGCACCTCAGTCTGCCAGCACACCCAGGTTAGCCCTGGCGGGAGCAGCATCAGCAATCATCACTAAGGTCACCGGCTTTACATCAGCAACTGCCAGTACTGTAGCAGCTACGATTGGTGCCGTAGCAACTGTGACCACTCCCGTGGTCGTAACACACCAGGAGCCCTTGCCACCGCCCTGGTGAAGCGGCAAGAGGAAACAGGCTATAGCACAAAAAGTGTCAGCGTCACCAAGCGCACATGGACAAGCCTTGCAGCGCTCAGCATGCTGGCAACACTCCTGCTCTCTCTCGCTGCAGGTGCGGGCGCCATGCAGGGCAAGTCGCTCGGCGCCTCAGGGGTAAAAATCACCACACATGCCCTCTCCACAGGGGGCCTGCTCCTGAGCGCAGCCAGCTGGGCGCCTGAATCCGTTGGGACGCCTACAACGCGCTCAGGCGCACGAGACCACAGCGGGTTTGACTACAATGGCTGGGGAACGGCAAGCATCAGCCCAGTCGCTTCACTTGCCAGTGTATCCTCCTTCACACGTGAAGGCAATATGGCAGCAACAGCCTATGAGCGCTATCAAAAGGATCCTGATGGAGGATGGATCTGGGGCAATAGCATCAGTATGAGCAATGAAACCAATGATGCTCTCAGGGATGTCGTGTGCGCCCGCAAGAGTACGGCATTCGCCTACAGCATGGAGGACCTGCCTGGCTATCACGGTGATTTGGGGCACTTTCTGTTGGATCTGGACACCGACAAGCCGGTTGTCCAGCCTCCTCGACGCTACAGCCCCAAGGAGCGCGAGGTCATTGCCGAAAAGACAGCCGAGCTTGTTAAAGAGGGCATCGTCAAGGAATACCAGGGACCGACAGCCTGCACCGTCAACCCAGTCGTCGCCACCAAGAAGGATCCCGACACTGGCCTGTGGACCGAATACCACATGGCACAGGACTATCGCCCTGTCAACACTCACACATTTCAGGACAAGTATGGGTTGCATCGTCCCGAGGAGATTTTCCAGCGCGTCGGCAAAGCTACTATTTTCTCCAAGTGGGACCTGCGGCAGGGGTTTTTGCAGATCCCCATAGCGCCTGAGCATCAGGCTCGTACCTCGTACTGGGTCTCCAACAAGCTCATGAATGCCGTATGGACTCAAAAATGCCAGCGCCTACTTCCAGCGCGTCATGGATTATGAGCTGGGCAAGGCAGGCCTGGCCGATGTCAGTGTAGCATTCATTGACGATGTACTTATTTGGTCACAGACACCGGAGGAGCACATCAAGCATGTGGCCGCCGTACTCGACGTGTTGGCAGCCTGTGGGCTCCGTGCCCACCCTGACAAGTCAATTTTCGGCGCTGACGTCATTGAGTACCTGGGTCACAACCTAAGTGCCTTTGGGATCAGTCCGCACCAGGCCAAGGTCACCACAATCATGGCTCTTCAGCCTCCCTGCAATGTGTCTGAGCTGCATACACAGCTGGGTTTCATCAACTACTACCGCTGCTACGTCCCGCAAATGAGCCAGCTCGCAGCAGACTTGAACAAGCTCCTCAAGAAAGGTGAACCGTGGGTCTGGGGTCCCAAGCAGCAAGAGGCGTTTGAAGCCATCAAGACCGCCTTCACCAAAGAGGGTCTCATCCTGCATCGCATCGACTACTCCTGCCCACTAATACTGCATACGGACTTCTCCAATAAGGGCATAGGAGCCGTCCTCAGGCAAGTCGATGACGATGGTAACGAGTACATGTGTGCTTGCATCAGCCGCTCGCTCAACAAGCACGAGGCCAACTACAGCTGCTACAAGGGAGAGATGCCGGCCGCCGTGTGGGCTGTAAAGATG
>NW_003307635.1:0-15686 GCF_000143455.1 Volvox carteri f. nagariensis
CTCACCTTCTGCCTGCCTGCCTGTATTATTACCCTATGACACCGCCATTGCTACCTCCCTAATTCTCCTGCATCTGCGGGCCCCCATCCCCTTGGTTGTGCGTATGAGATGGAAGGAGTGCAGCGGTGAGTGGTGGAGGATGCTGTGAGTAGACCAGCCACTTGCACCACCTACTTTGGAATGCCAAGCGCTCCATGACCACCACCACTATTACTACTCTACTGCCATCACAAGAGGCCTCAAGCAAAAACACCCCTCCTCCTTTATTGACTCCTTCCTTCGGTTTGCTGATGCAGTCTCTGCTGATGCAACTCTGCTTCCTTTCAGCCTGGTGCTGTCATGCAGATGTGGAGGCTAGCCACCCTTTGGCCACATTATCAATCACTACACTTTCAAATTTCCCCTTTTGGCTGCATCACCACGGTGTTGCTACCTGACCGTTAGCTGCCCAGGCAGTTGTGCATGTTATCCAGGTGCCTCTTGCCTCCCTGGCCGGACGTCGACTTGCACTGATGTCGACCCCTGCTCTGTCGCCCCATCACCAGGTTTGTGGTGCAGCACTCCGGCGCTCCAGCATGCGGTAACCAAGGTGATAGTACTGGCAGTGCAGGTGCTGTGCTGCCGCAAGTTCGGCAACTGAGTATTCAGCGGCTCCAGGGCTGCCGATGCCTGGTTGCCCTTTGCCGTTGCTGTCACCGTCCAGCTGGCCTCCACTGGTGTGGCTGCCGGCGGTGCTGCCACCACGGGTGCTGGGGATGGTGGCGGCACTTCCACCAGCACTGCTACCTGCGGCCTGGCCCCCACCAGCTTTGTCGCCCATGGTGCCAAGGGCATTGATGGTGACATCAGTCGGCGCCTGCAGGTCCACATCCATGCATAGTGCCCACACTCGCTCCATGTGGTGATAGACGGGCTGTTGTGCAGGAGGCTGATGCGTGAGAGCCAGCAGCCCATCTTGTCCGTGCTGAATGTGACCGAGCAGCTGCGTGTCATGAGGTATGTCAACCTATCATGAGGTCGACAGACATCAGGGTGAGGCCCGAGCTGGGGACATGCAGCACGTTGTGCAGCCGGACATTGTGGTTGTTGCCCCACTCGATTAGACGTGGTGCGCTGGTGGGGACATGGTTGTGCACCCGTGAAGTGGTATGGTGAGCCTGAGTCAAGGATGACTTGTGAGCTGCTGCCACTGCCGTCGATGAACAGCACTGTGGCACGGCTCTGGTGTGAGCTGTTTCCACTGCTGCCCGAGCCACTGCCACTGCTGACACCTGCAGTGTAGCCACTGTTGTGGTGGCTGTTGCCGCATCGAGCATGGCAGTGTTCACATGCTCCATCACCCCCACTGTTACCGCCATTGCCGCTGCCAGTGCCCCTGCCACCACTGTCACGGTGGTGGTTGCGGCTACCTCAACTGATTTTGCTGGCGGCATGCAGCTGCTCGAATGTGCTGCTGCGGTGAAGGCCGACGGACTCATCCGATTGCTTAAGGGGGCACTTGCAGATGTAGTGACCAGGCAGTCCACAATGCCCCTGCCACCACCGTCACGGTGGCAGTTGCGGCTACCTCAACTGATTTAGCTGGCGGCATGCAGCTGCTCATATGCGTTGCTGCGGTGAAGGCCGATGGACTCATCCGATTGCTTAAGGGGCCACTCGCAGATGTAGTGATCAGGCTGTCCACAGTAGCGGCAGGTGTCGCCGGCCCCCACGGTGCCTGCAGCACCGGTGGTGCTGCCGACTCCACTGGTGGCACGGCCAGGGCTGACAGATCCCACCAGGCTGGTCTTGCTTGCTTGGGTCTTAAGGTTGTTCTCCTTCTCCCTCAGCATGAGCACGAGCTATGGGGTCATTAAGTTGGGCTGATACATTGTGAACTCGACGGTGATGGTGCACTGCGGAGGCAGGCCATGGAGAATGGCCTGGCGCATTGTGCTCTGGTCCCACTGGCCGCCGGCCACAATTATATCACTACGGAGCTGCTCTGCCTGCTGAACAAAGTCAGTGGTCGTCTTCCCATCGCACATGCTCGGCTGCTTCTGCGGCTCCAACAGGCTCAGCCGGGCCTGGGATGCAGAACGCAACTGTTGCTGTAAGAGCTGCATGGCGGTGAGAGTGGTCTGGCAACACCTGAGCAACTGCTTGATGGGCAGTTCACAGGACAGATGCAGGTAGCCGAGCGCCTGTGCGTCCTCCTCCAGGGTGTCTTGGGTGTTGCGGCCCGGAGGCGACGGGTTGTTGATGTAGCTCTTCAACTTGGACGTTGCGAGGAAATCCCCTAAGTTGCCGAGCCACTGGGAGTAGTTCGACCCATCCAAGAGGAGGATGGTCTTACATCCCTTCCCCATGATGGTTGCCTAGCGAGGTGACTGATCAAGCCGTGTTCCCCGCCGCCTTTCTGGCAACTAGTTGATGGTATGATGCATCATTGTTGCGGCGTACAATGCTCCTGATGCGACTTATGCCCTTTCAGCCTCCCAGGCATGTCCCCACTTGCCTCACAGCCACCGGGGGTCTAATTGTGTGCGTGTTTGGATGCAGCGTTCCCCTTAAAAGAAGCCAAGCTAACCTTACAAATTGTGAAAAGACGAAGTCATATGTAACACAAAGTATTTGCTATCTATGTATTGGGTTAAATACTGGCTGAACAGCGGCGCAGATCGGTCGTGTGATGATGCCGTGCAAAATCTTGCCGCCGCCAAAAAGTGCGTAACAGCACTACCTACATTTTCGTTTTTATGGCATTGTAAATTTGCATTTGATTAAGTGGTTCACCGCTTTTGGCAGGCAAAATGGACGCTGACGCGGAACACAGTGCTTTGCCGATGTCTGGTCGGTGACCCCCCAGTCACTGGGTCGTTAGCTTGTTATGTCGGTTACCCTACCTACCGGCCAGGTACCGAAGCGACCAGTTACCGACCGGTTTGGTAGGGTTACCGGCTGTTGGTGACAAGCAAGGATAATCCGAATGATCTCCATAAAGGCACTTGGCGACTTGCAAAGGAGCAACTGCCTCCCAGCCATCGGCCAGCAGGCATATATAACAGCCAATTCCTATAAAAGCCGCTCTTAAGACAACCATACTCCCTCCATCTAATTACAGCACATCTTAAGTCCCCTCATTTCTGTAGCCATGGAAATTACAACGTATTAACAAAGCGTCAAACTCACGTCGTACGCATCTGCATCACACCAAATGGGGCGACTAAAATTAAAACCCTTCCGTCTGGTCTTCAACGTCTATCATAAAGTACGAAAACGAGCCCGGGGAAAAGGAGGACCAAAGCATTTGGAGCTCGACAGGGCGGACGTTAATAACAAGGAATGATTTGCTCGTCCGAAAATGTCGTGTTGCACCAAACTTCAAGCACCTCTCAATCACTGTTGAATAAACATTAACGCCGGCTCCTCGACACCTTTTCCACAGGTTCCTATCCAGTGTTTTATACATATGAGAGGCAGAGCCGCATGTAATCGCGTCTCATGTGTCCTTGAACTCAAAACACGATGCCGCATACAAATGCTGCGAGAACGGATTTTACTGCAAAGCAACTTCAATACAAAGCTAAAAGAACAAAGCGGATACTAATCGACAGACCGCAATCGTTCAGAACTCGAGCCAAATGCCGCTGCGCGGCAAAACACCGTCTTCAGTTGCGGCCACCCTGCATCCTGTACAGAAAGCCTTCCGCGCGAATTCCCACAGGTCCTGCCTCTGAAGCTGGCTTCGGTGCACGGCTGGTTTTGCTGCTAATTCCTCGGTTGATCGGCAAGAAAAGGGATGCCGCCCGGAAGATTGGTTACGGACATGATATTCCGCCATACGTCAACATCATTCCAAGTACGCACCACGTCAGCAAGAACCCAGATAAAATATCCAACCATTACCACTTTCCTAGTTCATTCCTTATTGTCCGTCGCGTTCCTTTCCCTTGCTTTTCTGCGCCGTTTTTCATCACCATCTTTTTCCTCGAACCTCGTCCTCGTCTCCTCCTGGTCAGTTAAAATTTTGCAGATATTTCCATGCCAAATAGAGCCACAGCAAAGGAAAAGTAAGCTTGCCGCCAAGTACTGGGCCGCTCGTGAAAACCTGACATGCCCATGCAACTAATCACGCACCCAAGAAGCAAAAAATCTGCCCCCCGATTTTCCCTCCTTATCAAGGGCAGGACATACTAAACACCAAGCATATGGTTTATAAAAACAAATCTAGAAAAGCTTAAACTTGAGCCCCTCTTCCTGTACACCAGGAAATTACAAGAGGACAAACCTACGCGGTTTATACGCGTTCACACCAGCTTACAATCCGAACCCTCTCAGTGGCGTTCGTATGCCAGAAGTGTACGGCATGGCTAGCTAGTGCCGTACATGGCAAGGCACCGTTTAGGCTCCTACTCCTACATACCCATCCACACCGGTACACACATAGACCCACACCCTGCCCCACATGTACAGGGTGCTCGGAGATCAACTTCCCAAGAGAAATACGACATATTAGAAGGGGGAGCAGCTCTGCGGAACATACACCGGTAACGGTAACGGCCTCCACGTACCCTCCAAATTAAGCCACTTCACAAACAAGGGCGCCCCGCCCGCGAAAATTATAGTATGACGGAACAAGACTCCTCCCGGGAAGATGTCCCGTAGGCGTTCTCTTCTTCCGTACACATCTCACAGACATGCAGCCGAAACAGGAGAGCTGTCGGTTGACAGTTACTTCTTCGTTATTTTAGTTGAGTTCCTTAACGGGCGCCCGTACACGCACGTGGAGCTTGTCAGACGCGTCCCGGTGCGTGAGTCGTTCCTCAGTCCGGATGCTCTCCTCCAAACCAATAAGTTCGTTGAATTCGTTAAAGTGCGCCAAACCCTCCAAATTGTCGCGTGTTGTACCCTGGTGGATTGTGAGGAGTGTGGGTGAAGGGTACCTGGTGAATCATATTCAAGGAAATCAGAATTGAGCTGCAGGGGTCCCAAACCCTGAAGGAAGAGTGAGAAAAACACCAACAAAGAAACTCCACTTCACACTGACTCCACAGAAGTCGGCACGTGTGAACAAAAGGATAAAGGTACCCATGAAGGTACCCCTGGTGACACCAGGGAAACTAGGAACTGCCAGGCTGGTGGCCCCGCGGTTGGACATACATACTCCCTCCTTCCTCACACACAGCACATAACACATGCAACACATGTCAATAGATATGTTGTTCTGAATCGCCACAACCTCCGCCACAAAAGCATTACTGCCGTACCCTCCCGCTTTCGTACCTTTGCTGCCAGAGTTCCGTACACGTCGAGCAGGGCCCGCGTGGCGGCGTACAACCCTGCCAGGGGGTACACCACTAGGTGAAAGCCCATGGCGGAGAGCTCGTCCCGGGTGTGAAGGGGAGTGACACCGCCTTCCAACATGTTGCAGACTCGGAGGCCCTATGGGGCGGAGTACGCAGCAGGAGCAGGAGCAGGAGCAGGAGCAGGAGCAGGAGCAGGAGCGGGGAGGGCGTAGAGAAGGACGATACATAAAATAAGTGATCGGGTCGGGGATCGAAAGAGAGGAGACGGCGGTAGAAGCTGGGCAGGCGGGACGATAAGGCTGGTGGGATTTGAGCTTTCAAAAGTCCCCATGCGACAAGGTGAGGTGTATAACCGAGGTGTATATGTGATGATGATGCAGTGTGTCCATTCTTAATCCATTTTTACATAGGTATATACATACAGACAAACGCACCTTGGTCTCCTTCCCAATAACGCGCAGCTCTTCCTCCCCGCGAGGCGCCTCCACGAAGGTGGCATCCGCCCCGGCGTCCGCGTACAAGTTGGCCCTCTTCACCGCCTCCTCCAGGCCGTACTTGGCGGAGGTACCCCGGGCGTCAGTGCGAGCGACCAGGAAGAAGTCCGCGTCGCCGATGGCCTCGCGAGCCGCTGCGATCTGCGATCAGGCCGCATGGGATCGCATCGGACCATCGACACGTCTGCCTGCCTTCATGCCCCGTCACCGCCACCACTACCATCACCTCAACCACAGCCACAGCCACCCCTCGTCTGAAATCACCTCCTCGTCCTCCTGATAGAATACAATACTTCCTCATCTGTGCTACACCGCCTCTAGCTCCTCCTCGCCCCTTCCAGAAGCCTAGGTCCAGAACCCGAAGTCGCACCTTGGCCGCGAACTCCTCCATCTCAATGACCTCGTTGTTCCGCATGTGCCCCATGCGCTTGGGCCAGGCCTGGTCCTCTAGGAAGCAGCCCTTGCAGCCTGAGGTGATCAACTGGCGGATGGTGCGCTGCACGTTGAGCACGTTCCCGCCACCTGAACGTCCGTACATCCGTACGATCGTATATCCGTACACGGGACGAAAATCTCATGAGAAATAATGTACGATGTAAAATATAGTAATTCGTAGACAATGTACGGCTCAGTGAGAGCATCCTTTGTTCCCCACCCATCTCAAATCGGTATCACCTCGCGCACTGCTACCGCGGCCACTGATACCCTACTGCTACTGCCTCTAATGTTGCTGCTGCTGCTTTGGCAGCTGCTGCACCTGCCGTTGCTGTACGTGTTGAGCCACCGCTGAGAACGCACTTCGTTGCAAACGTGGGTTTCTCTCTAGTTGACGAACTGGGTGGTTTTCAGCTCCCGCGGTCGCCCATTCCATTCCGTAATGGGCACTCCCCGGAGAGGAGGGAGCGCCGTAAGGCAGACATGCGCCTCCATCGGGTGTTTGGAGAAGCGAAGGAGCGAGAAGGGGGAGAGTGACACACAGACACAGACACCATCTCACACACACACACACACACCTAGATCAAATGATGAACACACATACACACATACACACAGACATACATGCGTACATAGAAGCTCCAGTTCGATACCCTGTCGGTTCGCACCGTGCGAGAACCCTCCATCAACATGACATCGCCAATCATGTACTTTCAGCAACACACAAGGTTACCACCTAGGGATGTGTCCTGTAACGCCCCGATCCTCAACCCCTCGGGATGCCGTACCCCAACCCACCCGTGTCAGCATCCGCTATGACGGGGAACAACGGTACGGCACTCGTGATCTGTCCAGCCTTGCGAGCCATCTCCGGCGGGGTCAGCAAACCCACATCGGGCTCACCCAGAACAGAGGCAGAAACCTGAAAAGTTTAAAAACGCCGTACAACCGTACAACCATACAGGTGAGACGTGATAATTGTGATAAGGAGCTGTGCGGGGGAGGATGCCGCGGCGGCTTTGATATGATTCAGGTAGGCAACTGCCATGGCCGCAGTAGCATTAGCACCACCAGGCCAAGGTAGGAGGATCCAGGGGTTCATAGATCCAGGGAGCACGGGAGTATTAATAGCCGCGGGCTGTTGCCGGGTAAATAATGCCACCTTACAACCGTAACGCGCGCAGTAGTGAGGAACTCAACAATCCTGCAAAGTAGAGGCGCTGAGAGAACGATTAATTTGCTCTATAAGAGGATTGGGTCTTTTAAGGATTGCATTTATAACCCTGAGTGAGAAGCGATCGGCGCGCTGCGAGCGGGACATGAACATACAACGATGGGCAACTCACCGCATAGCCGCTGCGCCGATCCAGCGACATTTGTGGGAAGGGTACAAAACATCATGAAGTCAGCATTGGCCAGCTGCTGCAGACGACAGCTTGTGCTAGAAGCAGGATAAATGACTATGACCAGCGCCATGTCTCTCACCGAACGAACCCCACCTGACGAAGAATGCTTTATGACCAACATGCGCTGCGATCTTCGCCGATAAAGCGTCGTAAACGCCTGTGGCATTCACGCGTTCAAGTGGTGTCGCGAGGTTGTAACGCCAGTTCACCTTTCGGCGTCGAGGTTTCCCCTCCCGCTGACTGCATTTCCCCCTTACCTGGCATCATTAGACACCCATTTTCTTGGATAAGCCTGTGGATTGTCGTTCGGGCTCCATTCGAGCCATTCGACGCGCCACAGACTATGCGACGGCGATGTGGAAGACTAGCTGGTGCAACCCTCATTGTTGGCATTTGCCTTGAAAGCTTCATTTAAAAGCTGAAAAAGACTCGAAATGCTTTCCTTATATGAAAAGCGTGCTGTATCCCGTCTCCGAAATTGTGACGCGACCTGGCAAAATATGCTCAGGTTGTCAGTTATCCAAAGGTACTATAATAAGATCCTAATATCGTTGAAGACCTAATTGAGTAAGCGAGCAAATCGAAGGCGCAGGAGACGGGACTGTCGTGCTGACGTGGGGGCCCCCTGTACAGCAACCTCCGGGAGCACTTCCTCACATACTGAGAGCCCTGGTGTAACGCTTACAGGTGCACGCTTGGCATATGTATTGATTTTTAGAAGTGATATGTCATTATTCGGTTAAATACACTGGATTTTTTCTACTGCACAGCTCTGCTCGGCGCAACGCCACCGGATAGCTTTAATATGAAGGGCGACCATCAATGCTAAAAGTGTCACAGGTTACCTTACTTTATCACGTTTGTTGACGGTGTCATTTAGTGTTTGTGGACAGGATCACCAATGGAAAGCGGCACTGCTCCGCAGTAGCCATCCGAGTGCATGTCTTGATTGTAGAAAAGACAGGTGCTTTGTTTTCACAGGAATTTCGAATCCCGGCCATGACGCGATAGATAAAACCTTTGTCAGTCCTGTCTCCTCCTCAAGGCATCTCACCGTAAAACACATCCTTAGCACTCAAACGTAGAGAAAGAGACATGTACAAACTATCAAGGCGACAGCGCAATAATTATAACAAACTTGCCCAAGATTATGTTCAGGTCTTGCTTCCACATGATGGCCCGTGTTCGGAAGGCAGCCTTTTCTAACACATACTTGGCCAAACAAACAAAACCAACCTTTGGCACAAATCAAGCAAATACCAGAGAAATACCTCAAAAATGGGGACAGGGGAGAGGGATTGATGGACGGGTGCCACAGCCTGCACTGCCACCTCCCTCGCTTCCCCATTCTCTAAATGCGCCTCCAAAACCAAGCCCTCCCCTTCCCCCCCTCACTCCTCCAACCTCCGCTCGCTCTCTCCCCTTCTTTTGCCACGCTCGCCCCTTTTCCCTCCCCTCGCCATACATCTATCTCTCAAGGCCTGATTCCCATGACGCAGCGATGTCGGTGATCCGTCTCCAACGTTACCACCTCCTTGAACCCCGCAGCGCGCATGGCAGCCTGCGGACAGCAGCAAACACAGTGGTAATCAGCAGCAAACAGTAGTTACATAGCAATGGGGGTTGTAGTAAACAGAAGCAAGGAGTAGCAAACAGAGGTGAGACCCTGAGGAACATTAATCTAATGTACGAATAATATGTACGACTAATGCACGAATATGTGTGTGTCGAAATTGCACAGGGTCACACTGAAGGCCAACGTACATATCTACAAGCGCCAGCGGCAAGGGCACCGGAGAAGCGCGGGAGTGTCACATGCCCCCCTCAGCCCGACCCCTCCCCCTCCCACCTCCAGATCGAAGCTGTAATACTCATCAGACCAGGGCTCAGTGGACTTCATCAGAGTGAAAATGGCGGGAGGGAGATTCTGAATGGTGGCAGACCTGGCGGGAGGGTCATTGGGGTTTGGGATATGGGGTTACGAGGGTTAGCAGGTCAGGCGGTTCATGAAAGAGGGCACTAGCACTACAAGGAACAGGCCGGCCACATGTGGGTCCTGCGGGTGACAGCGCGGTGGCCGGGAAGGGACACCACTCTGTGCCGGACGCGACAACACCTCTTACCTCATGCATACACCACACACAGCACACACACACACGCCGCTGGGCGCGGCGGTGCAGTACAGCATACGCCACGCAGGCAGCAGCGCACAGTTATATTCAAACCACACGTGTTGTGAGCGGCGGGTGTACGGCACTGCGTCGTGCTACCTGGGGTTGTTATCCACAAACGCCAGCACGCCCCCCGGTCGAAGTATCCGCGAGGATTCGCGAATGAAGGACTCGATGGCGGCCTGCGTGCGTTACGTTACCGGCGATATGCAAGTGAAAGGGGGTTTGGAGGGGAAAGACGAACCACGGACGAGTGAAGCTGTTGCCAGGGCAAGAGTGTACCAGGTTTGGAGGGGGGGGAATCGTATCCGGGAAGCAAGGAGCAAGGAGCCAAAGAAAGGGTAACGATGTAGCCACGACAGTGCACGATGAGGCGGCAAGTCGATTTGAGTGGCGGGTGGCGAGATAAGCATGGCTTATTAAAAATGTTAAAAAGTTATTTAAGAAAGGTCATTTTAAAGCATTAATTCCT
The DNA here is from genome assembly GCF_000143455.1 of Volvox carteri f. nagariensis. NCBI lineage: Eukaryota > Viridiplantae > Chlorophyta > Chlorophyceae > Chlamydomonadales > Volvocaceae > Volvox > Volvox carteri. The sequence continues at coordinate 10,267 of NW_003307635.1, forward strand.
CAGGAGCTATAATTCGTTTATTCCTCCCCTACGGGAACAGTGTGCTGAGAGCGCTAAAAACGTAACATTCGTGATTAAGGATCTCATCCTCAACCTTTACCCAACGAGGCAGGATTCCCGAATCGGATGGGAACGCTGTGGGTTGCCTCGGAGAAGTCATGCAGGTTCACTGAAGCTTTCATCTCCCACGTCTTCCATGAACCCCTTCCGAGGCTCCGTCGCGGCACATGTCCCTATGTTATATGCATCACTCGATCAGCGTCCGTTGCGGTCCCCGACGGCCCTGCCCTGCCCTGCCCTGCCCTGGGGAATTATAACAATCCTTGAGGTCTGGGGCTCTCGCTGCAGTACCTACTACCTTAACAACATTCTTTGCAAGGTGTTATTATCATTAAAGCATAAAAAGCCCTTACGCAACCTCAAGCCCACCTCAACCAATGCCAACAGCTATGATCAGCAGTGGTTCAGGGTTCATCTGCGTCATCTACAGATCGATCCCACCTGAGGGCACTCGTGGATGACAAAATTGAAGTTGACCATGTCCAAGGAGGAATCGGAAAAGGGGCTCTGCTCGGCCAGGCCGTGCACGTACGTGATGGGGGCGGAGCGCTGCCGTCAGGATTTAGGAGATTAGGGGGGGAGGGTAAGGGGTTGGCGAGGGGCTTCGTGAGAGGCCTGTAGGTGTTGGTGGGGAGGCGGTAGGACAGCATGCGCATGTGTGTTCTCGTGTTGTGTACGTATGTATGTGCGCGCGCGTGTGTATGTGTGCAAGCAGCATGGGTGTGGTGCATGGCATGTGGTTACATGTGGGAATGTGGGCAATACACACACACACACACACGCGCGCGCATGATCCTGCCGGTGCGCAGATGATGATCATGATGATGATGATGCAGCCCGGACCGTATCGCAAATCGCCGAGCTGACCACAGCCCAACATCCAGCACACCACCCACCTCTCTCTCTCTCTCTCTCACACACACACATACACACACACACGCAAACACACCTGCTGCTGCGACGACGACGATGACGACGCAGCAGCTGCTGCCGCTGTTGATCTTCGGCGCCTCTCCCACTCCGCCACCGCCAGGAAGTACGGCGACAGGTCCAGTCCAGTAATTGCAGCTGCCTGGGGGAACTGCTCTGCCAACCACTGGGTGGACATGCCCGTGGAGCAGCCCATGTCGGCGATGCGGGAGGGCAGGGGTAGACCGTGGCGTGTGTGGTACGACTGTACGGGAGGGGCGGGCAGGGGAGGGAGAGTGAGGGGAGCGGCTGGGTAGGTTTAGGTGCGGGGACTGGAGAGGGAGGGGTATATGGGGGAAAGGAGGAAAGGGGGGAGAGCACGGAGCAAGGCGGGAAGCAGCGGCGGGTGAAAGGGGCAAGCTGGTGGAAGGCTTTGGAATTGAGAGGACGATGACATACATACATACATCTGGAGAGATAACATACATCTTGATTTCACACACAGGTATCACACACACCTTGATGGCGTCGGTGATGCGGCTCCGCAACTCCACGAAGCACTGGTCCCCGCTCCAGTGCTGCTTGTCCTGAAGGGGGACGAGGATGAGAGAGATGGGCGAGGGGGAGAGGGAAAGCAGCAGCAGGAGGACAAAAAGCATTTAGAAGAGGTGGGAGATGTACAGGCGATGACGCTGATAAGGATGAGGAGGAAGAACAGAAGCGCAGCAGCACGAGCGAGGTGGCGGCCCCTCACACGTCACACCTCACGTCACCTTGAATGTCCGAATCCCCATGGCGTAAGTGGCTGGCTGCACCTCGTACGCCGCCAGCCACTCCAGATTGCCTGTCTCGTAGGCATGGAAAGGCTTCAGGTAGTAGTCCGGGTAGGACATGGCGGGGTCCTCCAGCTCCTTCTTGATCACCTCCAACTGGGGGGGGAGGGAGAGGGGCATTGCATGTGGAAGCCAAAGAAAGGGCGTCAACTCATAGGGTTTGAGGGTTTGAGGGGTTTCGCCTCGTGTGGAAAGAGAGTTGGGGGTTGAACTGATGGGGATGTGGAGGAATGAAGTGTTTGTTTGAAGAGCGTGTGTGGTCGTTTCCCCTCTCCATTCCCGTCACCATCCCCGATTAACCTCTCACCACATACACACACACACACGCACACACTGCTTCTGCACCACATACTGCACCCCGCACACCTCGTTTTGCCTCCGCATGTTGTCGACGTGACCGTCCCACCGCACGCCCCGACTCTCAGCAGAGTTCTTCATCGCCTGGGTGGGTTGGACCGTGGGTCAGGGTCAGGGTCAGGGGTAGGGGTAGGGTAGGGAAGAGGAGGAGGAGGAGGAGGAGGAGGACGACGGGGTCCAGGGCGGCGTCCAGACGGCTGTTTGACAACCAATGGAAGAGGCGGGGGGGTATACATAAGTACCTCGCCAAGGAAAACAACCGCCTACATCGAGGTGGTGGTGGGCAGGGATGGGCGTGCGACACCATGGAAGGAACTAAGGGCGGAGGGAGGGGAGAAGAAAAGAAGGGAGAGGGCAGGGAGGGGGAAGTGCGTGGGAAAGCACAGCGCGGAGGATAGCGGGATCGATGGCGCGGTAGGACTGACTGCAAAAGGAAGAGAAGAGTGTGTGTGCACATGATGTGCGTGTGTATGTATGTGACAGCACCTTCTGGGGTTGCGTTACCCACGAAAAATGTAACCTTGGGGGGGACATACATGCATACCTGGAGCCCTGATGAGGGGGGGGGGTCCAAGGGCCCGGAGGGGGCCGAGGGGGCTGTGTGTCCGAAATAGATATGGATATCGTAAAAATAAGCGAATAAGAAAAGCTGATGTATGCTTAACGCGCATATGCCCCGAGTACGGACCATGCTGCACATGCACGTGTCGTACCTGCTTTGCGAGAACCTTCATAGCTCCGTACAGCGGCGGGGTATTGATGGCCCAGTTCACCACTTTGGAGAGAACACTGTCGCCTTTCAGGGCGAAGGAAAAGGAGAGGAAGGAAGAGGAAGAGGTGGATGAGGAGAGGTAAGGGGTTAGGAGACGTGTCTATGATGGAAACGGCATATAATGGAAAGGGTATAATGCCGTTGAAAGGCAATTTGGCCAGTTTCGCCCCACACTGTCAAGCGCACCATATTTTGACCCAAGACGGCAGGAGCACTTCATGCGTTTCGATTTGGGAAGGGAGAATAGGCCCTGTAACGGCTTGCCGAAACACAATGCCAGGGAGCGATAAGGCTAGCCTAAGTCGCCTTGGCAAATGGCAGTTTTAAAGGGATATTGGCGGGTATACCCAAGGGACGATAGAGGGGAAGGTTTCCCAAAAGGGGTCAACTGGATCCGGCGGTACGGTATGGGTTAGGAGGTTGGGGAAAGGCGTAATGCTGATGCGGGTGCTGGCAACACCGTACGCGTGCCGGGTTATTCGTTGCCGGCAGGGCTGCTATGCTTGCGTATTAGGGCGCTGCGAAAGGATCGCGTCAGGCCAGAGACTTGCCAGTCCACGCAGGCTTGTCCCTAATTGACGATGATGACATCGCCTCAGCCCTGGTGATGACCCCCTTCCTCGAAACTGGCCGGGAAGTAAATACGTTCGGTGCCGAGCATGATGGCAAGCTGGTGGTACTTTGCAGAACCTGTTTCTGCATAGTAGCAAACTATATTATACACCTCCGGAGGCGTACTAGTATTGTATTTGAGGAAAATACTTTCGCCAAGGCGAAGTTATATGACAGAGAGTACCGGCGCTAATTAGGTAACTGGATCAATTAGACCAAGATCACGTTAACGAAGAAGTTCTTTGAAGTATGGATTTTGCTACACGATGACTGCCGGCTTTGTACTTCGCACTTTGTCCTATCAGGGGGATCAGATCTGCTGAAGTCGTCTCGTTATGCCAATCGACGAAAATAATATATTCGCTTCTTGTTAAGGCACCAACATCGGCTGTGTTCTATGGAAACGTTACTTCATTGCGGAATGCCGCCCATGGGTCGCCAAACTGTAAACAATACCGTGGCAGGACTTTCCCTCGAAAGTGAGAAGGCAGGAATCTTGTATAAGAATACCATACCCTTGGTGCTTATATCATTTTTATATCCAATAGATCAAGCTCTTCGGGGCAAAACGCAAGTTGGCTTATTACGGCGATGCGCCAGTACGCAGCCGGAGAAACAGTACTGTCAAGCAGCTTCCTCCACGGCACCACAGCTTTCACAGCCGCGGCCCTGGTCTGGTAGCAAAGCGGCTCCATCTCTTTCTGCACGGCAATTTGGGAGAAGCCATGACACCACGCAACAGGCCTCACGTCCCAACGCTTTTTGTTTGTGTTCTGCCCCTGCCAGCGGACACAGCTCAGCAAGAGGCAGGCGCTACCGCTGTTGGCCGACGGGCCGCACCCGCTGCTGCCGTTGGGCAGCGGCAGGATGCGATCGTCCACACCATTCAGCGGGTGCCCCTGCCAGCGGACACAGCTCAGCAAGAGGCAGGCGACACCGCTGTGGGTCGACGGGCCGCATCCGCTGCTGCCGTTGGGCAGCGGCAGGATGCGATCGTTCACACCATTCAGCGGGTGCCCCTGCCAGCGGACACAGCTCAGCAAGAGGCAGGCGCTACCGCTGTTGGCCGACGGGTCGCACCCGCTGCTGCCGATGGGCAGCGGCAGGATGCCACCGTTGAATCCATTCAGCGGGAGCCCAATCCAGCGGACACAGCTCAGCAAGAGGCAGGCGACACCGCTGTGGGTCGACGGACCGCATCCGCTGCTGCTGTTGGGCAGCGACAGGATGCGATCGTTCACACCATTCAGCGGGTGCCCCTGCCAGCGGACACAGCTCAGCAAGAGGCAGGCGCTACCGCTGTTGGCCGACGGATCGCACCCGCTGCTGCCGATGGGCAGCGGCAGGATGCCACCGTTGAATCCATTCAGCGGGAGCCCAATCCAGCTGCCCCAACTCAACAAGAGGCAGGCGACACCGCTGTGGGTCGACGGGCCGCATCCGCTGCTGCCGTTGGGCAGCGGCAGGATGCGATCGTTCACACCATTCAGCGGGTGCCCCTGCCAGCGGACACAGCTCAGCAAGAGGCAGGCGCTACCGCTGTTGGCCGACGGGTCGCACCCGCTGCTGCCGATGGGCAGCGGCAGGATGCCACCGTTGAATCCATTCAGCGGGAGCCCAATCCAGCGGACACAGCTCAGCAAGAGGCAGGCGACACCGCTGTGGGTCGACGGGCCGCATCCGCTGCTGCCGTTGGGCAGCGGCAGGATGCGATCGTTCACACCATTCAGCGGGTGCCCCTGCCAGCGGACACAGCTCAGCAAGAGGCAGGCGCTACCGCTGTTGGCCGACGGGTCGCACCCGCTGCTGCCGATGGGCAGCGGCAGGATGCCACCGTTGAATCCATCAGCGGGAGCCCAATCCAGCTGCCCCAACTC
>NW_003307635.1:16799-17721 GCF_000143455.1 Volvox carteri f. nagariensis
CAGAATCACTGCCCTACGAAGGCCTAATGGTACTCTGTGTAGCAATTTACAACAGCTTCCTAATATCATGGCGGATTATTGGCAACAAATAGGTGCACAGCCCCATACTGACCCAGTTGCGCGGTCACGTGTCCTCCAAGCGCTCCGTGCGAGGGGTAGGACGTGCTCACCAGAAGAAGCGGCTAGGGCGGGAGCGCAGGTTGTTACAGTAGAGGAAGTGCAAGCCGCCCTCCAGGCGGCAGCCCCGGGCCGTGCTCCGGGTCCCGACGGAATACCGGTGGAATTATACCAGCGTACAAACTGTGCACCTTTACTGGCTGCCGTTTTTACAGCTATGGGGGAAATAGATAGGGTCCCGACTGGCTTTCTGGACGGCATTATTTCCTCTTTTTTTAAAGCGGATGACCCTACGGTGCCGGGAAATTATAGACCCATTACGCTGCTTGGTACAGACTATCGCACTCTCGCACGTGTTCTCAAGCAACGCCTATTGCCGCTGTTTAACCACGTCATAGACACGGAGCAGACAGCCTTCCTCACGGGCAGGCGAATCGCGGATAGTGTGCTCCTTTTACAACTGCTGCCCGCGCTTCTCCGTATGGAGCGCCGTACTTGTGTGGCAGCTTTCCTTGACTTCTACAAAGCCTACGATACCCTAGATAGAGACTTTCTGTTCGCGTGTCTGGATGAATTGGGTGTAGGTGTGGGCTTTATTGCTTGGGTTCGACGTCTGCATACTAGTACGCAATCAGCGGCGATTGTCAATGGTTACCTTTCGTACTGGGTTCTTATAGCGGCTGGCGTCAGGCAAGGCTGTCCGCTTGCCCCCATCCTATACCTTGCGCCAACACAAGCATTACTAACTTGGCTTCAATATCAACAAATCGGCATAAGTTTGCGTGACATTCACCTCGCTGCGTCA
>NW_003307635.1:17875-18862 GCF_000143455.1 Volvox carteri f. nagariensis
TCTCCTGTGAGGAATAGCTTGCAGTTAGTCGCTGGGATGCATTTATCAGCTTTTGGTCGAGCTTNTGCGGTATCAGGTTATAGCATTAGTAGAGTCCTGTACCACTTGGAGTTTATGGGGGCACCTAGCAACACCTCGATGAATAACCTGCTGGGAGACTGTGCGGCCGTTATTGACAGGCGTCAACCGCCATCTGTGCGGGACAATGCTGAACGAAGACGGGCCCCGGGTGTGGGAGTTGCATACATGCCGTTTCCTCCTGCCATTGGAGGTTTCGGTCTTATTCCTTTGCACGAACATCTGCGTGCACGATTTGCCTGTTTGTCCTGTCGTGCAATCCTTGGTATGGCTGGTATGTTGGAAACTAACCCCATGTGGACTCGGGTATTACTGGCAATATTGCGTCATATCCACCCGGCAGCCCACCCATTATGTCTGTTGGCCGTTAGGGGAGATGTACGAGATGGCCGTGTCACTACTATCCTGGGTAGGCCTGTGCCGAATGATTGTCCGGCATTAACACGAATTCTATCAGCTATGACTTCCCTACCACAACCTGTCCTTCTGGATGCGCAACATCTAGCTCCGGGTCCTTGGTGTTACCATATCCCTCTTTGGGGAAACCCTTTGCTAAATGACGCTCAGTTGGACGAACATTTTGGTGATCTTAGAAATTTGCGTGGGTTAGATACCGTAGGTATGGCCGTACGATGCCACACAGCTATGTCGTCTACGTGGAATTTGGTGCGCATGGTTGGTGTACAAGGCCTTACTGAGGCGCAACACTTTCATTGTACGAATCTGTTTCGTACTATCGTGGTACGGGGCATATTAGGGCTTACGCCGAGGCATCCCCTGCCGGCATCGTGTCAGTCGGGGGCGACTGCCATAACGCGTATATCGCAACTTATCGACCGCCTACCCCCGCAATGGACCATAGCGGCGATAGTAGCTATTAATGACAGANACCATGAAATACCGCCTCCG
>NW_003307635.1:18912-75885 GCF_000143455.1 Volvox carteri f. nagariensis
TTCCCCGCTTCAAAGCTGTCATGGATGTNTTCCACGCAGCCTCGGGACAACGACTCAACGATCGCAAGGTTGAGCTCTTGCCGCTTGGCACATTCACCCGCAATACAAGACCGGCGGACTTACCACCAGCGAATGCTATTGGTAATCATTTAATCATCCCGGTTACTAACCTAACGCATATGGCGAACTCTGTGGGTAATGAACAAGTAGCAGACGAGGTTGAACAGCAGCCTATTGTAGGTTCAATAGTTGGCGATTTCAGGGTGCTCTCAGTAGCTACAACCCTAGGGATTCGCGTCGCAGATAGGCCTTCGCTCGAACAGCAATCGGTTTCGCTTTCTCCTGTGAGGAATAGCTTGCAGTTAGTCGCTGGGATGCATTTATCAGCTTTTGGTCGAGCTTTTGCGGTATCAGGTTATAGCATTAGTAGAGTCCTGTACCACTTGGAGTTTATGGGGGCACCTAGCAACACCTCGATGAATAACCTGCTGGGAGACTGTGCGGCCGTTATTGACAGGCGTCAACCGCCATCTGTGCGGGACAATGCTGAACGAAGACGGGCCCCGGGTGTGGGAGTTGCATACATGCCGTTTCCTCCTGCCATTGGAGGTTTCGGTCTTATTCCTTTGCACGAACATCTGCGTGCACGATTTGCCTGTTTGTCCTGTCGTGCAATCCTTGGTATGGCTGGTATGTTGGAAACTAACCCCATGTGGACTCGGGTATTACTGGCAATATTGCGTCATATCCACCCGGCAGCCCACCCATTATGTCTGTTGGCCGTTAGGGGAGATGTACGAGATGGCCGTGTCACTACTATCCTGGGTAGGCCTGTGCCGAATGATTGTCCGGCATTAACACGAATTCTATCAGCTATGACTTCCCTACCACAACCTGTCCTTCTGGATGCGCAACATCTAGCTCCGGGTCCTTGGTGTTACCATATCCCTCTTTGGGGAAACCCTTTGCTAAATGACGCTCAGTTGGACGAACATTTTGGTGATCTTAGAAATTTGCGTGGGTTAGATACCGTAGGTATGGCCGTACGATGCCACACAGCTATGTCGTCTACGTGGAATTTGGTGCGCATGGTTGGTGTACAAGGCCTTACTGAGGCGCAACACTTTCATTGTACGAATCTGTTTCGTACTATCGTGGTACGGGGCATATTAGGGCTTACGCCGAGGCATCCCCTGCCGGCATCGTGTCAGTCGGGGGCGACTGCCATAACGCGTATATCGCAACTTATCGACCGCCTACCCCCGCAATGGACCATAGCGGCGATAGTAGCTATTAATGACAGAAACCATGAAATACCGCCTCCGCAAGAGGCCTGGAAAAGAATTGTCAAAAGCTTGGGATGGAGATTTGGTCAAGTGTTACTGCATTTCTCTCAAGTAACGGTTAAATTTGCGACGACTTTACTAATGGCACCTTCTTTACGAACGCTTGATATCAAACATGAAGATTTCATTTTGGATGCTGTTGATATCGTCTTATCGCCGGAGAACTTGGCCAATACTTTGTTGGAATTCCGTCGTACTTTGTCGCGCATGTGGAGACTTCGGTGGGATAACGAGCATAAAGAAGCCTTTTGGAGGCTGGCTCTTGATGGTTTCCCTGCCTTTCCTATGCATAGGGCGCAACGTCAAAGAGGTATCCCGGCTGCTATGTGCCCCTGTGGTGTACGCATGCTTTGTGGGGATCGTCGGCATCATTTCTGGGATTGTACTGTCGCGTTGGCTCTTCGTGAAGCTCTGCAAAACGAACTTGAGTTCCCTGACCTTTTCAACCGGGCTAACCTGTGGTTGGGCATTCCACCAACCTGGATTTGTTCGTGTGTATGGGAGGTTGTATGCCTCGCGGCCATCAGCTCACTCAATCTCGGTCGCCGTTTGTTGTTTAAGGAAGGTCTCCAGACCATCATGCCTATATCAACGCCATCGCTTAACCGCATTACATACGAGGTTATCTCTGACTTTTGGGCCCGTTTAACTGCTTTTGCGGCACGAGATTACTTGCCAAAACATTGGGATCATGTACCTCACAATCACCCTTTCTTATATGTCAATGACGCAGACATGGTTGCTTGCCGTTTACCGATATACAATGACGAAGTTTGAGGGCGCACGTCGGAGCCTCAATTTTTTGTTTAAGCGTACTAACTGAGGCCGTGTGTCCAGTGAAGTTAGTACGGCCTGGCCGAGTTCTTTTTGAATAAGGCCCACAGTGTTGTGCGGGAGGCGTTCCTATGGGCGCTGCACTCGACCCGTTCGGGGTCCACTGTAACAATCGCATCCCTTTTAGGATACATCCTGTCCAAAGATCCAAGGATCCGGACAGGTGCAACTTTACCGGAGGATATCACAATCCTGTGAAAATGTGCGTGCGTACTTGGAAAGACGAATTCGGATACCATCTGTGAGGGCCCGCAAATCCAAGACCCATCCGCACCCGCGTCCCCCTGGGTCCGGCCTCGCTTTCTCATGCGCTTACCCCGCAATGCTTCCCGCATCCCACAACCACACATAAGGATCTCAAAATGCGAATCAGATCCGATGACGGCAGCTGCAGCTAGGCCAGCTTCGTGACGCGGGCTCATCCAAGGGCGCATCCGTGCGGCTATTCAGTATTACATTCCGTCATTCGTGGGACCAATATCCCTTCGGCCCAGAATCAGTGGCCTCATCTGTTAAGCTAGCTAGTCTGGCGCGGATCATAAGTGGAGGAGTGTGACGACTGAGGAGTTACGTGAAGAGTCAGACCCCACGTGCTGACACCAAATTTACATGGACGTGGATCGGGAAACGGAGTGCCACAGGTCGAGCTGGGTTACTCAGGCGAGCACCCTCACAACAACGCATCCTTTCAGACGGGTCGGCAAGACCGCCTCTCATCCGCACGAATCCCGCTACCTGTATCATCGCTATTCCCCTAGGTCTCCTCCCGCAGCGTGCCAGGTCTTTCCAGCTGGGCCCCCTCACCCTCTCCTACTTTCCTAAATCTTTCACCCTTACCAACGCCATTTGCCACGGCTCTCCCTAAACCCCAAACAGCCCCTAGATTTCATCGTCCGCGTCCCGGACGTCCTGAACCGCTACGTCCTCGCCGCCGTCGCCGCTGCCACCAGCTCCAGCAGCCATACCGTCCGCCGTCGCCTCGTGCACCACAGGCTCCCCCCACACAGCTGGCGGCACGGCCAACAGCTCCTGTGGACGTTCCTCCGGCGGCATCACGCACCAGTTCGGGGACTGTACGGCCTTGATCCAGCCAAAGTCGTCCACCTGAGTACGGCAGCCGACCGGTCGTGTACGGTGTTAGATGGATGCGGGAAGGCCATTACAATGATATCCGTTTAGCATATACGATTATTTATGGTATCCGGAAGCACCGGCGCCGGCGGAGGGGTCGAGTGTACATGTCCGGCCCATAAAACAGCTTTATGAGCAATGGCGTGTGTGGCTGTCAGGAAAAGCCCTAGGCCCTGTGCATGTGGCTTACGGACCCCATCAAGCATCCCGCATCTTATTACTTCCCAATCACCATCATTTTTTTGTTTCAAAAACGCAAGCACCGTCAGTTGCGTAAAAGGCTGACATTCTGTGCAATGCACGTCAGCCGGCCAGCCAGCCACCTTGCCAGGCAACCAACCAATGACTAACCACCCACTTGCTGCCAACAGCCGGTCTCCTCGCCTAGCATGTTCGCCTGTGGGCGCAGGGCACCGGCAGGGCAAGGGAAACCGTTCACGACGTTGCCGTGACAGGGCATTTCTTTTCTTAACCGCCAGGTAGCATGACTGTGATAATGATACTGCAAACGGCTCAAGAAAACTGTCGTCTACAAAGACGAAACGCAGAAAGCTCAGAAGGACGAGAGTAAATGCACCTGTTCTCAGTTACTGCTACCGTTATCCGTTCTTGTACCTGTAGCAACCGCTCCAACCGCGGCTCCGGCGCGACGGCCGCGACCCAGGGCGCCACGCGAATGCCTGTGGAGTGCTCGATGATGGGTTTGCTACGAGCCCGCAGGAAGAGGTCCGTGGCATGCGTGCGGTGCACTCGCACCTGCGACAGGGTGGTCGTTGGCTGTTAGAAGTTCCTTGTTGAGGTCTCGTTGCCATCCCAGACCCACGGGCTGGCATTCATTTCTTACTAGCGTCTGCTGCCTCCCCCAAGAAAGACCGATTCGGAAGCTGGGCCAGTAGGCCTCCGAGCTGTAGGTTGTGAAAGCCCAAAGTGAAAGACTGAAAGCGAATGCGGGGCGCATGCGCGCGCGCGTATGCGTACGTGCCGCAGTGACAGACTGGGCCGTTTAGGGCAACTTGGGCTCGGGGCATGGTGTACGGCAACAACACTCAGCCCAGGCCGCGCACAGGCCATGCGCGATCAATGAGTCCGCCATTATTACGGACTATCTTTGAAGACATGAATTAGCTTCATAGCAAACAGCCAAGCTCTGGCTGCTTGATGAACAGGGAGACTTCGGCAGGCCAGTTCCAGAGGCTGGACCGGGTGATGCGGTTTCGGCCCGGCGGGCAGACCAGGGTTTCACACGCCTGGGTGTGTGTGTGGCCGTGCATGCCGCCACGCATGAGGTTGCAAACTGGACATGTCCTCGTCCACACCAGGAATGGGCCTCCAAGTCGCCATATCGCAACCAACCTGATACGTGGCCAGTGATAAGCTGCTGCCGCGCACGTCATCCACGAAGCAGGCGCCCGTCACGGGCCCGGAAACCACCGTACAGCTTCGAAGCCCTGCTATCCGCAGCGCGCGTAGCCGACCCAGCAGCACCACTCGACACCGCGTGAGTCCTAGCAGCACAAAGTCGCCACCGACGCCATGCTCCGAAACCTCGTCTGCAGACAGTACAATAGTCGCGTCCGTGAGGCCTAGTAAGCCGCGCCCGCGTGCTACCAGAGCGCGGTCTTGCTCCGAAACCGTCAGCGCTGCCGGCGCGGCATCGAGCGCGGCGCTATCTGCCGTGACGGTCACCTCCGCCGCTCCTGCCGACGCCTGTACTGCTGATGAGGGTATCGAGGCCGCAGTGGGATGGCCAGAGGCTGCGGCTATAGAAGTCCCAGGCGATGCCGCGTGTGGCGAAGCATCTCTCCCCGGACTGCACGCCGCCGCTGTCCCAGGTGCAGCGGAACCCGCAGAAGCGGCTGGCATAGGCGCTGCCGCCGCCGCCGCCGCCGCTGCGGCAGCAGCAGCTCTGGGGCCGGTCGTTGTTGCTGTCGTTGTAGCCGCCGCGGCCGTGCTTACCTCCTCGCCGCGGACCTTGCTCACTTTCTTGCTGCCGAAGGCAAAGCGCCTGCGAGGGACTAGCGCCGTGCGTGCGGCCTCGATCGAGGCGCGCAGGGACGCTATGGTGGCGGCACATTGCTTCTGGTCGTATGCGGGGAGGTAATACGACGATGCGGCAGCGGCTTGCTCAAGGGACAAAACCTCGGCACTAACCAAATCTAACGAAGCCTGGATATGTTCTGGAGATGCTGTGGAGACTACCAAGTTGACAACGTCGATTCCGTCGAAGTCATCTTGAGCTGCTGCATTTTGCTGCTGAGGCTGTTGCTGCTCTTGCAGCTGTCGGTCACCCTGGTGGCTTGCTAGCATGATCTTCAGCGCCTCATCCACGTTGCGCTGCCGTGCTGAAAAAGTCTTCAGAAACCGCGCTACCGACTCGCGCGGGTCAGCTGCCGCTCGGGACTCCTCCCGGCGCCGATCACGCTCGACCTTCCTGGCTACGTCCAAGCCGGCAAGCTTGTCCAACACCACCGCGGCTGCGGTCGTGCTTGGACATGCCGAGGCGGTAGCTGGGAATTGGACCGCAGGAGGCGGCTCTTGGCTGCAAGGTCCATCAAGCGCGCATGTACCTGCATCTTGGCCAGTCAGCATAGCGTCTATAAACTCAAATTTGCTTGATTTGCTTGTTAGCCTTTGTGACGTATCAGTAATTTGGCACGTGCGTTGCGGACAATCTTAAGGCCGCGGGAAAACTAAAGCTGCAAGCCCTAAGTGAGGAAGGGAACAGACATGATCAATATCAGACATAATCGGAAACGTTAAACAATATATCACGTGCTGCAAACAGGAAAGAAAGATAACTGTTTTAAAGGATTGCTGAGTAAGGGTAGGCCAGCAACACTTTTCAGGCCAATCGGTAAGTGCACGTGGGTATCAAACTGCCACATCAAGCCCTATCTAACATGGAAATTATCGATCTCTCGCAGTCTTGCGCAAGCGAATGTCGTACGACGCTCGCCTGCAACCATCCAGAAGTGCCCTTGCAAGCTTTATCAAGACGTTCGTAATGTCCCAGTATAGGAAGTAATAAAAATTGTAAGTTATTGCCGGTATACCTGTTGTGAATCCTGCATACACAGCTGCATCCATGCTGCATCCATGTAGCTATGCGTGCTGCTGTGTAGTATTTCACGCGTGATGCTGTGTACTAAAGGAGATGATGGCATTGACGGTGTGATATGTAATGATTGCAAAGTTTTTTGACAAGCGGCGAGTCAGGCACTGTGTATGCGAAGTAGAAGGCCGGTATCGTACCCTGTGGCTATGCTCCTCCCAACGCACGCAACCAACCCCACATTACGCAAAGTCCTGGGAAATGCATTTATAACACTTGACGTAATGTTCCTAGGTGGTCAAGACGACGCTTGGAGTCCGCCCGATCCGCAGCTGCCGGGTAAAAACTCTCCCTTCGACCTCGTCCGTGCATCACTGCAGGGCAGTTACTCTGAGCCCCCGGCACCTCATTTGTATAGACCACTCACACCCGAGCGAAACTGACTGCGACGTTGGTGCAGGCGAGCTCGAATATTTAATTACTACGAGATCGTACCAACGGCAGTAACCGTGGACGCCGCGCTGTGGACAACTGCAATTTACCTCCCCCTGATTGGCACTACTTCGCACTGCTTGGCCTGCTTGGTCATTATTTAAATACCGGTACTAGTATTCGTATATTCTTTCGCGCCAGTTAGAGCCCTTTTCAATGACGTTCTGAATGATTCGATTATGGAAAGTCAGCCGACAAGTGGCAGACACGCCGTCCCATTTAACGCTCCCGGATATGAGGCCTGGAGGCTGACTGACACTGGCCACACACGCTCCCCGCAAACGCACGTACAAACAACACACGGCTCTCAAAACCATCTGTTCGGGGGTTATCCATTGCCAGGAACCCCAGGTTGACCACATCTATCACCTCAAAACCAGTTTAACCTTCCAGCCCACGTCAACGCATATTTACGCTTACATATCCATGTACCATGACCAGCATCTCGCGACCCACTCAACTCAGCGCATGTCAAGGGGCCTTTGGCTCGTTGATTCATATAAATCCTCCATCGGCAACAGCCGGCTCCCAGAAGTCCCCAGCCTTGACACAAACGCCTCCAGAACATAACCTTTCGGTAGTACTCAGCAGCACACCGGGATGAAGCCCTCGCCGCTTCCTTGGAGGTGCAATGCCGCAGACTCGCAGTGAGCCTTTGGTACGACTTTGCAACCGTTTGGCGGTTAGAGGGTGATGTAAGCAGAGGCAATGGAACACCACGGGGTACGGGGCATCCTACCATTACTGAAAAGCACATCCGAGGTTAGATTAATACCAAGTTTTATCTGTTAAGCGGCGCCCTGCAAACGTGTTTAACCCTTGTTTTCTAGGGACCACGGTCAGCAGCAGCTGCACAGCGCATTAAAGCATACCCTCTTCAAATTTTACAACTTGACTTGGTAAGACTGCTTTTTCAAACTCTGCGGTGCGGCTCAGCAAGTGTTCCGTGAGTTGGCACAGCATTGAAACTATAGAGGCTTGAATCCTAGCAAGGTTGAGGATCAACGATTGTATGAAAGATTTTTAGCTGCAGAAATTTAGGAATGGCGGACGGAGGCTACGTGCCCGACGATCTGGCGGTTAACAGGCTGCAAATGATGGCCCACTGCGACGAGGCGCAAGCACGCTTCCTATTGGAAGCTGCTGGAGGGAACATGGAGCTAGCTCTACAAATGGCTGTAGGTGAGTCAGGGTGTTATGCCAGGTGCGCACCGTCTGGCGTTGCCTTTCAAATAGGCATGAAAGTGTATCAGACGTCCTCTAAATACCCCTTGCTGCAACACGCAAGGATAACGGACTGAAGTCCTGTGCGAGATGATGCGCGCTTCGCACAGCAACACATTCCCCAACATCAACGTGAGCAAGCCATGCAGCGGCCTAGCTCGCCCTCCCAATTCTTTCGCTCCCATTCCCTTCTGAAAGCCCCTTCGTTCTTCCCTGTGGCCCATCGTGACCAAATCGCTAAGCAATGCCTTAGACAGCTCCGACTTTGGGGACGCGTACACCACCCGTGAGGCAGTTATCGGCGGCAGCAATGCCGGAGGCGGCGGCTTTCCCCACCAGCAACCTCATCTCCACGGCGCAGCCGTTCAGCCAGCGGGGACCGGAGGCGCTGCCGCTGGTGGCGGCGGCGGTCCGGCGACGCTGCGGCCACGCGCACCAGGAGTGCCGCGCGCTGGCGGCGCCCCTGCGCTAGCGGCGCCGCTGAGCCTCCTCGGCTTTGTCTTTCGCATGCCGCTTCTAGCGCTGGGCTTTGGCTTTCGGGTGGTGCGGTTTACATTGTTCAACGGGCTCCACGCTGCGGCGGTGGTGGGCGACCGGGTGCTGCCTGTGCGGGTGATGCGTGCGGCACGCAGCGTAGCGGCGACTATCGCAGCCGGCACGGGGGCGAGCGGCGAGGAGCTCGACCCAGCAGGCCAGGCAGCGGCATTCGTGGCGTCATTCAAGGCATCGTACGGCGACCGGCACCCCCGGTGGCAAGAGTCCGGGTGGCGGGTGGCCTGTCAGCAGGCACGGCGCGAGTTCAAATTCCTTCTTGTGTACCTGCACTCTCCGGAGCACGAGGTGGGATGGCTGCTTGTTTGTTTATTTGTATTGTGATACCGGATCGGATAAGGACCGTGATGCTGGTTAGGAGATATACCTGGAACTTTCCAGGTTGGGTTGCAGGTATAGCGTATCGTTGCGCTTGAGAATGGGGTTGATGGGAAGGTGGAAGTGGAAAGGGAGATTGGATCCTTTTGGATCCGACTTAGCGTGGATTCGGCTTAGCTTGCGAGCAGCAAGTTCAGAGGTTGGGTGAGGGCGGGAGGAAACGATTGGTGGGGAGGGTTGTTCGGTGGGAGGTGGCGAAGAAAGGAGGCATAGGGGAAAACTCTGGAATTGGGTTGGCCTTGCTGTCCCTCCGCGGTACGACCTTTGACTTGCTGACAACAACCACTGGACTCACCACCCCAGCCCACCCACACGCACGTCCGCTACCGTGCAGGACACGGATGTGTTTTGCCGTACCGTGCTGACGTGCCCCGACGTGGTGAACTACATCAACGCCAAATTCGTATCTTGGGGCGGAGACGTAACGGCCGCGGATGCGTTCGTGGTGGGTAGCAGTTGGGGGAAAAAGGGGTGCTGTAGTGGGGAGGTACGGACGTAACTCCATCACAGCACTGCAGCACTTCTTCCCCCCCGCACATGCACGCCTTTGTGTAGCCCGCCAACTTCGTAATGCCATCCAGCTCTTCTTCCCCCCACCTCCTTTTTCACCCCCTCCTCCACTCCCCTCCCGTCCCCTGGGGCCTAACGCTCACGCCACAACCCACCCAGTCATCCTAAGCAACCCAACCGAGCTAAGCTGACCCAGATCGCCGTTTTTAATTTTTTCTTCTCCCGCAACTCCGCCACTACACCTCCCGGGGTCTTGATCCTCCGAACCTCCAAGCTCTCCAGTTAGCCAGTTAGGGCTTTATGCACGTGATAACTGCACCGACCCATCCGCTACCGTACCTGTTCTCTCTCCCTTCTGGACATCACACTTTGGACATCAGTACATGATTCTTTGCTTCTTGTGTATGTTTTCCCCTTTCCCTTTTTTGGCAGACAAGTTGCAACTTTGGGCGTCGGCACTTGTTTAATTAGTATGTGTATGTATGTACATACGTACATACATGTACACATTTTCCCCGCTCTCTTTTCTCTCACCCCCCGCAACCACCTTGGCAGCAGCTTCACTCGTTTGTGGTTCGTCTTTCGCCCCCGGGTCCCCCTCCCTCCCCCCCGCCCCGCAGCTCTCCCAGCAAACCCAGATGGCGGTCACTCGCTTCCCCTACGTGGCCCTGCTGTCCGTGTCGCCATCAGACGTCCGGGTGCAGCTCGTCGCATCCGGCTCCGGAGCCGCCATCAACGATCCGCAAACACTTCTCACGCTGCTGCGCGGCGCGGTCGCCAACTTTGGTGCACTGCTGGAGGCGCAGCGGGCCGAGGCAGAAGTGCGGGTGCGTGTTTGCGCGCGTGCGTGCTCTGTTGTTCTTAGCTGTGGGCAGGAGCTGATGAATATGTGTTTGGGAAAGGTGGAAAGGCGGAGGAGGGCGAGGTGGTGTTGTGAGGGGTAGGAGGTGGTGTGAGGGGGAGGTAGGAGGGGGAGGTAGGAGGGGGAGGTAGGAGGGGGAGGTAGGAGGGGTGAAAGAGGTGTGCGTCACGGTCGGGGAATCCAGGGACGAGACGGGATAAGGTGTACAGGGCACGGTGGAAACACCCGCCTCTTCCAGCCTTGTCCCGTTTTCGAATGAAACAAGGCTGGGAGAGGCGGGTGTCGTGTGGCTGGATTTCAAGTTTAAATTCAAACTTGGATTTGGGTCAAGGTTGGGTCAGAGGCTCGGCACGGTGGCCCCACGCAGCTTCTTGAAACAACATGTCTTTGCTGCTCCTGTTTTAACGACGTTTCATACCTCTCAAGACCCCCCAAACCTGTTCCTTTTATTTGATATCTGCCGCAAACGCAGGCTACAGCCCGTAGGCTGGTGGAGGAGCAGAACGAGGAGTACGAGGCCAGCCTGGCCGCGGACCGGCGGCGGGAGGCGGAGCGGGCGGAGGAGCGGAGGAGACAGGTAGGATGAGGATGAAAAGGGAAGGGAAGGCGGATGGAGGCGGCGGTGGGGTTGTCAAGACGGAGGGGAATTGGTGCAGGAGGTGGGTACGGGCAGAGAGCTGGGGAGTTGTCGGGATGCGCGTTTTTATATATTGTGTAGCGAAAGTGAATGGAGGCGAAAGAAAGAACGAAGTAAGAGCCCTTACATCAAGGCATCTGATTCGTTCGCGGACGCGGATTTTGTGTGTGTGTGTGTGTACGCGTGTATGTATGCGCGGTGCCCTTTTTTTAGGTACCCTTGTGGGTACCACTTTTCTGAACTCCTACCTACCTACCTACCTACCTACCTACCTACCTACCTACCTACCTTCGTAGGAGGAGGAAGAACAACGCCGGCAGGAGGAGGAGCGCAGAGCGAGGTGGGTGTATCCTGGGAAGGCTGGCTGGCTGGCTGGTTGGCTGGATAGATTGATGGATGGATAGATAGGTAAGTAAATGGATAGATGGCTGTGTATTTGCCGGCCCGCACGAGTCCGGTCGCTCATCTAGAGATGACGATTAGGAGCTTTCAAGGTAACACCGGTAACCGTAGCAATCCTGGAAAGACTCGACCTACAGCCTCCTGAACCTCCGCCGAGTCCCGTTCTCGGGACCTCCGACTTTCCTGACCTCCATCCCTGCACCGATCACTCAATTGTTCGACCACCGCGCATGGCAACGGCCATGGCCATGGCCGTAACTCCGTGCAGGGAGGCGGCGGCGGCGGAGGCGGCTCGTCAGGCGGAGGCGGCCGCGGCGGTGGAGCAGCGACGTCAGGCGGCTCGTGCTGCGCTGCTCCCCGAGCCCCCCGCGGGATCGGAGGGGAGCGCCGCCATTCGATTGCGGCTTCCGGATGGCACCAACACGGCGAGGTGCTTTCCGCGGGGCGCAGCTCTGCAGGTCGGGGTGTTGCACGTGCTGTAGGGGGACGGGGCGTCCTGTTGCCGCGGATGGTGTACCCCGGGGTTAGACGTTTGGGTGCTTTGGGCGATATTGTCGTGAAAAGGAGCCATTTCTTAGCACGATTTTTATTTTTTTATTAAGTAACCTCTGCATATGCTCGTTGTTTTGCCGGCATAGACTGCCCATCTTTTCAACTCTTTTATCAACCTGGACCCACATGAAATTATTAAAGGTACTACGGCGCGCAGTACGCAGTGCGCGTCCAGGTACGTTCCTCCCCAGTTACTCCACTCCATGCACCCACGTGCTCGGCCCCTACCTCGCTCCTGATCTGGGGCTGCAGGCTTTGGCAGTCGGTCATTCGAACCCCGCAGTCCCCTCCTTATATGGGATCACGATCTCCTGCATGCGGCTACATCCTCCGTTCGTTCCGCGTGCCGTACATATCCACAGGCCGTGTTTGACTTTGTTGACTCGCTGGACGCCACGAGCTACAGCCGATATCATTTGGTAGCCAACTACCCACGTCGGGTGTTTTTGCGTGCGGCGCATGGCCCCGCATCGCTGCAGGAGCTGGGACTGACACCGCAGGTATGCGCGCGTCGTGACGGTGGCGGTGGTGGCAGTGGTGGTGGAAGGAGGGAAAATGGGTTTAGGTCGAGCACAGGCCGGCGTGGGACGATGGGGTTTCGGTCCCGGGAGGACCGGTGAGAGGGGGCGGCCGGCACTGGTGAACCTTTGTGCCTCGCATACCTCCTATCATCGCTCCATTTTAATGTCGTCCCTGTTTTTCCCCATCTTCCCTTCCCCGCCCCCCGGGGTTGTCGCCTCGTCATTTCTTCTTCTCTGGGCTTCCGTATGCATCGGGATCTCGCAGGCAGCATCTGCCTGTGTGTTGTGTCGTGTGGTGTGGCCTCCCTTCCGGTGCACCTGCTTCCCACCTACCCACGCAACCCATTCTCTCCAACACTCTGCTTTTCGCTCGCTGAACGTTCAGTACTCCCTACGAGGTGATGATCACGTGGCGACTGCCTTGTTTTCCGTTGTGTTGTGTTCCTTCTCCCGCCTGTGCGCTGCTTCCTTTTGCTTCCAGGCCGCCCTCTTCGTGCAACCGGATGAGTGAGAGTGGGTTGAACCGCAGCTCTTCCGCCTCTCCTTCGAGACCTGATAGTGCTGTCGTCGTCGTCCGCGTGCGTGTCTTTCCTCTCGCCAACCCGTTTCCCGGTCCCTGGCCCCCCCCACTGTTTTGGGTCAGGCAGAAGTGCATTGAGAGGTGGTGGTGGTCTATCGTAACGGAGGTGAAAGGCTGAAAGGAGTGTCTGGGATGGGCGGGGTAGGTGGGTGGCTGCGCAGGTCGTTTGCTTTGGTTTTGGGCTCGCCGAAAAAACCATCTCGCGAAGTCTCGAGATCCTGCGCAGGTGGGCTTTTAGCAGCACCAGGGAGTTGTGTATGTACATGGAAGGGCAGGGCCTCATATTTGAAGTTGAGGTGATGGGGCTGCCTTTACTCCCTCTTTCCGTCTCCTGTTGTTCAGCGTAGGTGACTTGGCGGGCGGGTGGAGGTTCGTCACTTGGCGAGACCGGTTAGGGAGGGAAGCGTCCTGTAAGCCAGCGCTTGGCCAGGAGCAACATGACGCATTGTGTAGGCGCGGTGTGGAGCGCGGTGTCAGGTCGCGGCGCGGCGCCATGCAATTTTTTGAGGCAGAGGCTTAAGGCGCAAGACTGCTGCTGCTGCTGCTGCTGCTCATAGTGATGTTGTTAAAAGGAGCGCTTTGATTGCGCACCGTTCAGAAGCTGGGCCGTCATGTCCTGCGGGCCCCCTTCTGCTAATCCATCTTTGGTTTGGTGGGTATTGGAAAGTGAATACGCAGACCAGCAGGCGCTGAGATCGAAAATGTTTGTTGTGTATACATATACACGAATCAGGGGGCCTGGGACTTAAAAAGAAGGCGCTCAGGGCAGGGCGTAGAGTAACTTCATTTCAGCGCTTCCTTGTTATTAACGTGCTAGCGTTGCGTATGGGTTTGCAGGCTACCCCGTGCACCCGGCCACCACACGCAGTTTTGTTACTCGGCTCATTTGGTACCCGGTTTTCGACGAGACCATATCTTCTTTCCTGTAATTACGGGGTCTTCAATGGAGCTGTCGTCCACTGCGAGTCCAGACATCGTCACACAGTGCCTGTGGGAAGGGCGTTGTGGTCGTGATGCAGGCATAAGCCCCGTGCCTGCTTGCGCCCAACATGCTCTTAAGCTCCCGTCTGCAGCCCTCGCCACTAAAACGCCCACAGGATTCCACATGATGGGCCAACCAGGAATTCACATGGCGAAGTATAAGCATTGGATGGGGCTGGCGGCCGAGCAAGCGGGCAGGAAGGAGGTGCTCCCGCATATCGCAATGTTTATCCTGCGTTCAGCGAACCGCAAGCTTATGCAGTTTAGGCTTTGCTGTTGGGCATTGGCGGCTAACAGAGAGCGTAAGGGACGGCGTTATATACCTAGGGAGGAGCGAGTATGCCCTTGCTGCGGCACTGATAGCCATATCGAGGACGAGAAGCACATTTTGATGGACTGTCCGGTGTACAACAAAATCAGATCTGATATGGGTTTCCCACGCTTCGAGCATATGAAGGACGCTATGAAGTGGGAACCTGAACGCCTGGCAAGGATGCTGGAACGCATATGGTCCCACCGCAACTCTATCGTTCCCTTTGGTCGTTAGTATCCTTCATTACTTGTTTCGTTGGAAGTGCGAGGTAGGATGGTGCTTATAGGCGATTTGGCAGCCCTTGAGCCCTCGGCTCGTATTAGGGTGGTTTGCAGGTACGGGGAACGCACCCACGACCATGTAACAACAACAACAACATGATGGGCAAGTGCGGCTGCCCACGCCTCACCTCGCAACGGCGATGAGCTGAATTGCATTAATGATCGCCCTGTTGGCTTTTTGCCTTACTACGCGGTGTAGCAGGCCACAAGTATCTTACAGCAAAAGCAAACGACAAACGAGGCAGGAGCCGCCAGCATGTAACCTGAAAATGGCAAATCCGCGACTGCACGAAAAAACATTACACATTAGACAATCAGTATTGTCCGTACCGTCGAGATTCATGAGTGCAACACCGACTGCCTAAGCCATGAAAACTTTGCGTTTCAGTTTCGCCACACACCCACACCTACAGGAGCCAGCAGCGTGACGAGTCAGCATTATATAAAGCGGGTTGCTGGAGATGCAAATCTTATGTCTCGAGGCACGGGCACCGACCGCTCGCTTCAAACCCTCTTTCCGTCGAAGCCCTTCACAACCCTAATACTCCCCCCTAAAAAGGGAAAAACGCAACATCCACCGCGATACGGATCGTATACTTTCCCGATAGCCCCCCCCATTACATCCTCCACACCGCAAGAGGGCTTCGGGGCCACAATCAGCGGCCATTAGCTGTAAGCGTTTTCCTAGCGTCCGTCGTGCAGCTGCAAAAGAGCACTCGGAGCGAGTGGCGCAGAATCCAACAAAGGACATTTTGCCCGTGTTTGTTCCCAAAACCGTAATGCTGCCGCACCGTCTATTGACTTGCGCAATACGCGAGGGCAGAGCAAACAAGTGGCAACCAGTACTGGGCTACCGCCGGGAAGGGGCTCTACGTGACAGAGGAAACCCGCTTTCTCTGCCCACCGCGACTCGGCACGCACAATAGGGCATGTATACTCCCTCCTCTCGTTGCCCGTACCCACGCAAATCCTCCACACGCACATGACATATGCACACACGCGTAGAAACACGCGTGTACATGCACACACGGATAGCCGACACATGCAATACCAATACACCATCACAGATATGCGTGCACACATGTCGAAAGGGGTCCCTTCCAGCCCGCCCCTCATGGAGTCAAAACGTGCGACAATGGACAGGCCACGTGGATTGGGCCTTACAAAGTCATGTCAAGCGAACAACGACAGCATGGATCGAAGCGGAGCGGACCTTCACCAATGGCCCTCGCGCCGGGACAATGCCTCCCCATCCTCACCCCACGCGCCCCCTCCCCGTGCGTACCTCTCCTGCAACGCGCTCCCAATTCCCCAGCGGAACTGCCGGAAAAATACAGACACAACAAGACAAGCATAGCAACCTAACGTAGCCGCTACGAGAGCAGGAGCATCTTAGCAAGGCCAGGCCACACGTTCCTATCCCACCAAAGAAAGGGGCACTGCTGTTTACCTGCTCCTCTCTCCCTGCGCGCGTCCGACCGCCTGGTCCCCGCCCGGCAGCTGCCCATCGAGGATGGCGTCAGTTCATGGATCACAACCAGCAGTGAGATTTGCATCGTCCCAGGGGCAATTTTTCTTGGAAGACTGGAGCGCAGCACAGCAGGCCGCATACATTCTTCCATGGATACCATGGGCGCAAGACAACTGAGTGGCGGTGCGAAGCCCCAAGCATGCGCCCCTCCGTGCGATCCAAAACAATGTGCAGAGTCCATACACCAATGTGCGCGCGCACCGTTTAAACCGCAATACGCGCATTGCACACCTGCCGCAACTTACGACAACCCAACTCCTGCGTCAACCATCAAGTTGTAAGTTGGCACCGTCATCCCCACGCAAACCCCAACGCAATCCGCTGCTTGTGGTCTCGTGATCGTTCAGAGAAATCTACGCCAATAGCCCTGGGGCCGTTTCTATGTTCTAGTGACACAGGCACCACACAACGTCCGTCCTTTCCGCCACCAGCCAGTCTCCACCCTCCTCACCTCCTCAGGTCACCACAAGGAGCAGCCTTAACCTACGCATGCCCCATGCCAGCTTGAAACGGCCACAAGCGGCCGGCTGTACATCTGTTAACAACGGAAAAGTAATTTCCACGCGGTATGTCACTTGCTGTGTGCTGCACAAACCTTTTTAAGACTGCCCGCTCCCCGATAACATGCATGACTTAGGAAAGGACGTGCAGAGGATCCTTTCCCCCTCGTAATTGCCGCTTTCCCGACTATTTTGTCGTCGCAGCTGCCTCCACTTTGGCTCGCCAGGGCCCAGAGATGAGACGCCGGAGACCGATTTCCAAAGCGCTATCCCTTTCCACGGGAGCTGCTGTCGTGGTCAGCCCCAGCATGGATTGTAAATTTGGCTTGACGTTTAGGAAAGTTGGCAAAAGGCACAGAACCATGTCTAAGCGAAGCACGCCTCGCGGCAGTTGCATGTCCCCACCTCCTCCTGTTCCGTCCTCATGCCACGTGGGAGGCTGCGTATACCCATTGGTTGAAATCTAGCCGGATCTGGCCCGTTCGCTGCGGGTCAAACGCCGTGAAAGTCCGAACACAGCTCTGAAGGAAGAGACACATCCGAATATACTCATCCAACGTGAGCGTTCCCGAGTTGTCCGGATCGTGCCGAGACATCATAGCCACGAGGACCGGCTCGTCGAGCTGAAAGCCTGGCGTTTCGTAGCAGCGTGTGGGGTGGGGGGGGAGGGAACCCGGTGGACAAACGTACAGATTCCGAAACACAGGCCGGTTTCAATCCCTGCGCGGTTCCAGTCCCTGCGCCTGCAGCGGAAGCAGGCACAGCGCTACACCTACACTAGTGCGAACACCTGTCAGGAGGACAAGGAGGCCTACCTGAATGACGCAATGCCTGCCGAACCTCGTCCCGAACCAGCGTCCGGCTCCGGTCAGCATCGAAGTATGCGAAGCTGCTCTGGATATTGACAAGAAATTCGTGCAATCGCTGGAACTCCATCAAACTTAACCGTCTTCGCCCACGTGTGTCGAACGCCCTGCGCATGATATGCGTCAGGCATTCCCTGAGATGCCAAAGCTGATGTCTTTTGCAAAACGTTCCTAGTTTGTCTCACCGTATCATTTGGTCCACGTCGGAAACTCCAAAGTGCAAGTTGCCCAAGGACAAAGCCCGCTGCAGTTCGCCAACGTCAAGCTCGCCACTCCTATCAATATCAATACTTTCAAACCACTGCCAACGAAGTGGCACAAAGGGATTGGAAGGAAAGCAAGCAGCGAGGCGAACGGGAGCGGCAAAGGAAATGCACTTGAGTCTTTACGCACGGCGGTCATCAAAATTGAACGGCAGTGAACGGCAGCAGTAAGTCTGGGTACGTATGTCTTGCGTGCATAGCAAACACCCAGTCCTCACCTGCTGGATGTTGTTGTTGGCCATATTCATGGCCCGCGCGTGAGGTCCTTGTCCCGCCAGCAAGAGTTCACAGTCACTATAGTATCCAATCTTGCAAGGAATGAAAGGTGGCAACAGCTGGGCCAGAGTAAGTTGCCAAAGATGTATCTAAAAGACGTTAGCCCTTTCGTAAGCTAGAATTGTCATACAGAGTAAGTAATTCGAGTGTTTGATTGTCCCTGCTAGCATTAGCTGTAACTACCGCCCTGTTGGATAGCAGGTTGCATTGGCGTACGGCCTGGGGGAAAGGTGAATAAGGTCTGCGGTCTAGCCGTTGGCTTGCACGACATGGCACAAATTCTTCCACTTTGGACTATTTGATTTCCCGCAGGAAGCTGCTGCCTCAGCTATCGGGCCCACACGCAGGCTTGCGGTGTCGCCACACTGAGTGCTCCTGTGCCTTTAAAGCATGCACACAACGCCGCAGCTATTAAGGACCGTTCCTCTGGAGGCCATTCCTTCATCGTTGATCGCAGTTGTCGGAGCGCCTGTGCCTTCTCCGGCTCCGGTCAAAACCTTGTGTACTGTGCAGAAGTCCTGTTCAACCTGGTTCACGTCCCCAGGCTTACACTCTGTGTCACGCACAGAATGGCACATGTTATCATAGTATCTGTGAGGCGAACGGAGTGTACAACAAACCGCTCTCTCGCCCGCGGGTTACTCGAATTCAAAGGCGCCTGCTTCTCAAGGCTCGTCGCTGCGCGACGCCTTCACGCACGGCCAGCGAAACCGCCCGCCAAATGTCCACCGATACACGATACAACGTGGTTATTGGGAAAGGCAGATGCTGGCAAGGGAAAAGCTCATTTGCTTGAAAGCAAAGTTTCGACCGGTCGCGAAGTAGTATGCCAGGAAACCCGTTTTACTTGGTCTTGGCGATCGTGTTTTTTCTCCTGTTTTCCCCATAGCACCTGGGAATGAGGCGGATCCCCCTGAAGCCATCACGCACTACGACCTTCCCAGCCCAACCATCATGTACGGCTACCCGTCTCACATTCACTACTGCAGTCCCGCCGTGCAGTGTACGGCAACCGAACGTAATCAAGGCGACTGTCAGCGGAAGTACGGCAAAAGCGCGCCAGGAGTACCGTAGGCAACCCTGCCGTACCCATGTAGAAAGAAGGACGGGTTACTGTAGGGTGCGTTCAGAGGCTGTTCAAAGCATGCCTCGTGGGTTACGGTGTTGCTCAAACTCCACCGTGCTGATGACACAGAACCACCACGCCCGTTAAGGTTGCAGCTCTTTGCGGCTGCGGCTTTTGCTTGTGGCTTTGTTATACTGACACTGTGGCGGAAGTTTCTGTCACTTCCGCTCCCACCCGGGGCTGCGGCAACCTGGGCTGGCTGAGCAGCTCCCAACCGCAATGTGCTAGGATGCGTTTACTTTCCCTCGGGCTTTGTTTACCTGGCTTCAATATCTCCGACGACACCTTGCCTAGAACCGCTCGGGTCAACTGCAATGCCTACATGTAATATGAGTACGGCAGTACGCAACGAGGATGCGCTGCTCGATTCCAGTAAAATACCTTGCACAGACAAGAGACTCCTATGCCGTGAACCGCGCTCTGCTGGGCGCAAACTCCCACCAAAGTGATGCCATGTATGGGCTGTCGTCCCACACACCTCCTGCTGGCACTAAGCAACATTTTGCCCAACAACAGTTCGGTACACGTCTCCACCGCTGTTCATGTGCGTCTCAGCGCGCGTGTGTGTGTACGCACAAAACATTTACAAGGCTTACGCCTGTCTGCACGTCAGCATAGGAATCGAGCTTCCAACTGAATTCATGGGCCCCTTCAATGGATTCACGGATGCGGCGTGGACCAGCTCTAAACGATGTTAGTCAGGCACCAGATATTCGTGTACTTGAAGCTTTCACGTCGCATTTGAGGGCCTTTTGCAGAAGTATGAAACTAACTTTCATTACTCCTGCTAGGTTAGTTCCTATGTAAGGCTACAAAGCGCGTCTGCCATATCTCCGCGGCACTGGGAGCTCATAGCTCAGCGCCCCGGACGAATCGACTTGGACCGTCCCCAAACGGTGCCTAACCACCTAGGCCCATGGGTCCGTGGCACGTCCAGTCTTCTTCCCTTAGTTCAGTAATACATAATATGACTCGTGTTATTTGCCTGCATGGCAGCAGATGGGGATAAACGGGAGGGCCTCAGGCGGTGAAGTTGCGGCGTTAAACCACCAGCAAGCTCATTTAATTGATAATGTCAAACAGTTCACACCTGTAAGCATAAGGATGTTGCGTTAAAATTTGTTCCTAGGACACTTCACCGTTTGACAGGTTGTCGTATCCGCCAGCCTTCTGTAGCAGAACTCAGCGCCACTGTTTTGTGCATTTAGGTCGTTGCAGATATGTCTAATTACACAGGCATCTCTAGATCAGCGCACTTGCATAAATAGGCAGGCCGTTCATCAATCGCGGCCTTGGCAGCTCAGGATACATTTCCTAGCCAGTTATGCAATAGGGTGCACGGATTGAATTGACAATGTTGCCCTATTCCAGTGCCGGTGCTTATGGAGGTAGCCCCTACGGGTACGTTGTTTCCTTCTTAACTCCAATGTCTCCCCCTATACGTCGACCCAGAAAGACGCACCCAATGCTCAACCTCGCAGGCGGCGAAAGGGCCTTTTAGGCACACAAAACAGCGTAACTGGCATCCTCGCGCTGGTGGCCATCGCTGCACTTGGTTTTTCAATCTTCACCCACTTCCGTGCTTCATCGGCTCACTCCCAGAAAGCTGCCCTCAAAACTGAGGTTGACAGCCTGCGATCGGAGCTTCGCAGCATTCAGGTGCGCCAGCAACCCCTCGACGCTCAACTTTCCGTGGCATCGGCAGCTGATCAAGCTACCGTGTGCCGTCCCACGGTAGTATGTGATGCTGTGGGGCTCCCTATCTGGAGTATGTTATGTACCTGCGGTTCACCCGAGTCCAGCATCTTCCACGTGCCGGTTGGAGGAGGGGTTCACACCCGTCTGTCTGTCCAACTCGCCACCATGCCTATGTTTCGTCTTCCCCTTCGCTTGTCGGCGCAATCTGCACTCCCCTCCCTTTGGCTTTCCTCCCCCTCGGCATTTCCATGCCCGCACCGTTCTCTCTCTGTCCACCCGATCTCATTATCGGCCCTGGCCCTGCCGCCCTCGTTACACTAAAAATGGAAACCCAACAGAGTCAGTTTTCCTCGCGCAACGCGGAACTGGAGCAGTTGCAGCACACGTATGGTCACAACCAGCGGCGGATTACCGAGCTGACCAACCAGCTCCAGCGCAAGGAGGCAGATCTGGTCAGCAAGGAACAGGCGCTGCAGCAGCAAGCTAAGGAGGTGGGTCGGGGTTGATGTTGAGGATTTACATGGTGGTGGAGGGGCATCATGCGCATGGAGGGAAGAAGGTTTACGGAGAGCCGGGGAGAGAGCGGAGGGAATGCATTCATTAAGGAAAGGGTCCGTTAGGGAAGGGGGGGAGGGCAACTGGGGAGACAAGATGACACTATGGGGACATCCGGGTGACGGGGGAGAGAGAAGGGGGATTAACCCCGTGGTGGCGAGGATGATGAGGATGAGGGTGAGGGGTGAAAGAATAGAAATGGCCAACAGCCGACGCGTCCGCCGCACCAAGGACAAGGGGCAGGAGAGGGGCAGGGGACGGAAGCGGTATTTGGTAGGGGGAGCTGGTGTTTAGAGCTACGCAGGGAACCTAGGGTGGGGCGGTGCTCATAGAAAGCTACAACCGAATGCGCAACCGGAGCAGCAGCAGCAGTAGCAGCAGTAGCAGCAGTAGCAGCAGTAGCAATAATAGCAGGGCCATGGGGATACTCCGAGGGTTTGGAGCGGGTGTGGCCAGCTTCTTTTCCGTGACTGCTCCCTCGTCCTCGTTTGGCAGCTGCCGGGATACCCCTGCCTGGATTTGGATCTTGCCTTGGTTCTAACCTGGATTTTAAGCCTGGATTCGTAATTTTTGGTGCACATGTACCTCAGCGGGAGATTATCGACCAGCATCGGAGCGGACGAGAGGTTGAGCTGACTAAAATGGTGGAGGACCTGCGGGCTGAGTGAGTGGGATCATTGGGGTTCTTTAGGGTTTTAGGGTTTTAGGGTTTTAGCGAAGGGTTTCCTTAGAGTTTTAAGATGGGCTGCTATCGGCTTAATTAGTTTTGTTTAGTTCGGTTGAAGGTTCTCTTACGGTGAAGAGGGTTTGGGGATTTCTAAGATATTTTTAAGCAGGCAGGGTCCGTTTATGGGGACGTGTCGGAGGTGTATTCGGATGTGTGGTTTGGTGGGTTGATGGCATTCCGGGAAGGGTGACATCCACACACACACCCTTCCACACACACTCTACACACTACACACTACCGACTACACACACGCAAACCCGCGGCCCACGGTAATTTTAGGCGTCGATTGACAATTGACAGGACCTTTGGTTATTACATAACGATGTGGGCTTCCCCTTTCCCCCCTACTGGTCAGTTCTGCTTCTTGTACACTCTTTCCTTGGCAGCAGCTTCACTCGTTCACGTGGTTCGTCTTTCCCCCCCTCCTTCCCCTTCCAGGCTGCTTCGCTCAGACGGAGTCATTGAGGCCCTGGACACCAAAATGGCCAAGATGGAGGCCACCCATGTGACCCGGGAGAAGGACTGGCATGGGCTGGCGAACAAATGGATCAAGTACGAGCAGGACCTGCATGAGCAGTACAAAAAGTAAGAAGAGCACGGGGAGGTAGGGAGTGAGGAAGGAAGGACAGAGGACGGGAAAGATGTGTGTGGCGACGGGGGATCTCTCTCCTGGGAAAGTGGTGTGCGGCCTCCACCACCACATGATGGCGATGATGGTCTGCCCGCCCACTGTCACTGTCACTGCTACCGTCACTGTCACTGTTACTGTTACTGATATACTGTTGTTACTGTTACTGATATACTGTTGTTACTGTTACTGATATACTGTTGTTACTGTTACTGATATACTGTTGTTACTGTTACGGATATACTGTTGTTACTGCCATTACTGCGCAGATGTACAGAGGAGGTCTCGAAGCTCAGAAACCTGACCATGGCCCTGGTGAGTTTGTAGGACTGGGAGAAGAGGGAGGGAGAGGGGGAGGGGGAGGGCAACTGGATGAGGGAAACACCGTGATGGGGTCGCGGGGAGCCCTTCCGCCGTTTTGATAGGGGGTAATGTGGGCGTGCGCGCCATGTCTCGTCTATGGCAGTGCCGGATGAAATTCGAGAAGGGAATGGCGGCTAAGGGTTGTGCGCTAAGGGTCCAAAACGTGCATGTGTGCGTATGTGTGTTGTTCCAGTGTTTGTGTATGTAATTAAGGAGGGAATGACCGACAAGGACTGAAAGAGAGAAGAAACCAACAGACAAAGGGAGCCAACGAGATCCATTTGAAACAACACGGCAACATTTTCAGAATAAGCGTCGTGCCCCCCCGCACCCGCATCCCTCTAGGGAGTATGATTTCCGTATTCACCCAGAAGGTGTCTTGGGGCTTTACGGAGTTGGTTGTCTTTGGCCGTGATTGATGCTCTCTTCACTCCCCTGTCGTAAGTCTCTCGTCGCAATCACGCAGACCATAACTTTCCTTTTGCGCGCATTTTCATCTATTGGCCACCGTCCTTTCCTCGCGGGGCTCATTTTCCTGCCCCGTTCGCGTGCACACCTCTCCCTCGTCTACTCGTCGTCATCACTGTCGTCGTCGTCGTCGTCCTTGTCGCCCTTGGTTGCGAAGAACGACACGGCGCCCCTTCCGGAGGCTGAGCCCACGTTGCGGCCCGAGACGGACTTTGGGCAGATCCATGCGGATATCCCCGTGCATAAGGTGCGCGTGTGTGTATGTGTGACTGTACGGCGGCATTACCAGGCTGCTGTTTTCCTTTCCTTTCCTTTCTTTTTCTCCTTCAGTTCTTCTGTATTACTATTTCTGAACACGTCAATGGATTCCTATTTCTCAGCAAGACGTTTATTTGCCTGCTTTGCAAACAGCCACGAGTGCATGGCCCTTTGGAACGCCAGTAGTGGCTCTTTGGCCCTTTTTTGTCCCGACAGCTCCCTTGACGCCTTTCCCACTGAATTCCTCACTGGCGTCCTTCCGACCACCTTGTTTCCCACCGACTTTCCGACCCCCCCGGCTCTCCAGCCGCACCACTTTGATCCGCTTCAACCGCCAGCGCCGGTGCCCTCGCCGGCGCCGGTGCTGAGCAACACAGCCGACCTGCCACTGCCGGAGACGAAAATCCGGGACTCGATCGTTCAGATGACGGCCGGAAAAGTGGGCCTGGAGGCCGGGCAGCAGGCGCCAGCTGGCAGTGGCGGTGACGGCAGTCTGCAGGCTCCGGAACCGGCCCAAGTCCACCATCATGACATTTATCACCAGGATTTCCATCATGAAGAGGATTTGGGTCATACTCATAACTACGACCACTACCACGGCCATTACGACTCTTATGACCCCATGGTGCGACCACTTGCTCTGGGTTGGGGGTGGGAGGTAGCGGCGGCGGTATTGTGCGTGCGTGGGAGGTCCAGGTAATCTGTATGATGTATGTGTGGGGCAAGGCCTATGAGCAAGTGATTGGTTGAGTAAATAGAGCGAGATATCGAGAGATTTTTTTGTAAAGAGCTGGCTAGCGTGTTTGTGTATTTTTGTTCTGGTGGTCCCGGCTTTGCTGCTCATGATACCTTGAGTCCCTATCACGCCCTGGCCCCTCCCCCCCTTCCTGGCCAGTTCTGCTTCTCTTTCCTTGGCAGCAGCTTCACTCGTTCGTGGTTCGTCTTCCCTCCCTTCCTGGGCCCCCTTCCCTCGCTTCCCTGACCCTCCCTTCGCTGCTATGCAAACAGGATGAGTGGTGGCTTCACGACGCCCATGGAGACTGGAACGCAGATGACCACAGCCATGGCCAGGCGCAGGGTGATGACGTTGGCTACCGCGATCAGGACCACCACAACTATCATAATAGCCACGACCAGCAGCACCAGCAACACCATCATCAGCAGTATGACCAGCACAACCACCATCAGCACCCACCGATGCCCGACGCTGGTGGTGGCGACGTGCACCATTACCATCATCCCCAGCCGCCGCCTATGCAAGGCATGGACCAACACTATGCACAGCACGCGCAGCACGCTCCCAGTCACGGGCAGCAACCCGACCCGCAGCAGCAGCAACAGCAGCAGTACCACCACCCACAGCCCCCACAGCAGCAGCAGTACCATCACCAACAGCCCCCACAGCAGCAGCAGTACCATCACCAACAGCCCCCACAGCAGCAGCAGTACCAACAACAACAGCCCCCACAGCAACATCATTACGAGCATCAGCAGCCCCCACAACAGCAGTACCAACAACAACAGCCCCCACAGCAGCAGCAGTACCATCACCAACAGCCCCCACAGCAACATCATTACGAGCATCAGCAGCCCCAGCAACAGCATTACCAACAACAACAGCCCCCACAGCAGCAGCAGTACCACCATCAACAGCCCCCACAGCAACATCATTACGAGCATCAGCAGCAGCACGGCGATGCGCACCAACACCATCATCAACAAAACCACGAGCACCCACGAGGGGATTTGGCATACAAGATGGGGTGGTGAGAGCCTAAAGAGACAATAAACGGGGCTTTTAGCTGGTGCGGCACGGAGGCGGCGGCAGAGCGCACGCTGCTACCGAGCCGCGAGCCGTTCGTTGGTTGCTTGTTTTGGATGTATTGGGCCGGTATTAGGAGCTATTTCATCCGGACCCCACGCCACTTCCCTATGATGATGCTGGAAAAGGATACGGAACAAAGAGAGAACTGATGAGTGGAGCGGGAGGGCGTGGGTTGTGTGTGAACGGGGCTGCTTGAGGAGATGTAGTGCGTACTGTGTTGGGTGCTCCAATAATGCTTTGCGTTGTCGCACCAATGGGATGCAGTGAGGGTGCAGGGGAGGGGCAAGGGTGGGTCGGGAGAGGTAAGCTTTGCAGACGGGTCGAAGCCAGAGGGATTGTTGGGTAAGGGGTGTGTGTGTGTGTCGGGGAAAGGACCCGCCGTGTCATGGGGGGGGAGAACCTCGACTTGAGCCTCAGCCCCGTTAACATTGCTTCTTGTGGACTTATAAAGACGTTTTTAGCAGGAGCAGGAGCCCAGGGTTAGCTTCGGTCCACATCCAGCACCCTCGAGAACGTATCGACAAGGATGGCCTACATGCTGTGATCTCGTATAGCCATGGTGGCTGGGAAAACCATTTGGCACTCTTTTGACAGGATGCCGAGGATTGCGGGAGGGGTCTTGGTCAGACCTAGCCCGGTGGCCAGGCTCTCTGGCTCGGGCTTTCGCATGCTCGATTGACATTATGCACTGTGGACTTGGCAGCAAGATAGTTTTCACCAGGGACAACGGACCAGGGGTTAGGGCGGATGTCAGCGGGCACAGGAGAGCAAGTGTCTAGCTAAGTGGTCCCGTTGGGTTGCCCTCCGGCGAACGGACGGACTGACAGACCGGCAGACGGGCTGACTGACTGGCTGGTTGGCGCATATTGACATCACGGGTCGTATGACTGCACGAACGAGCGCCTCTCCGAGCTGGAATAAGGCTCTCATGGCGGTTGCATCGCCACGCGTCGTCGGGTCTACAGGTGGCCCTTGGGTTCGCGGCCCTGTGGGCTTTCGGAGGGGCGCTGTGACAGCCGCTCTGTGGAACGCATCTCGGTCGTGCAGTCAACCTGCTGTTGTGGCTTTCCTGGGCGGGCAGCCGTTGGGGCTTAGGAAGGGTTGGATAGGAAAGAGGATGGAGGCGGTTGGGACGTGTTCGGGAAGCAGGCCGTTGGCCGAAGACCCCCGATGTGTGTTGCTGATTAGCCGAGGTGGATACGGCAGGAGTGGTGGTGGGAGGCCGCTGCAGGCTGGAGACCATAGGGACGTGGCATAGGCTGTGGAGGCATAGAGACATGCGTATGGGCGAATCGGCGCAATTGCCAAGCTGCATATCGGATGGTGGGCTTTTGGGTTCCCCCTTAGACGCGTTGGGCGGCTGGGGAGTGTCTCTCTTGTTGTGAGTGTCTATTTTGTTAATCTGTTCGTCACCGTGGTACACGGCTTCCTGCGGATAGCCTTCTCGCGCCTTTGCTGGCTTAGAAAGCGTTTTGTTGCGGTTAGCTGTCTCTCACTGGCTATTCGTTAGGATCCGCTGTAACACGACAGTCGCAGGTCACTCGTGCATGTTGGCGTCTGGATGGGACGTGCATGTAGGCGTCTGGATGGGACGGACAAGAAGGCACGTTACCGCAACTCCGGGCGACGTCGTGTAGTAGGGTAGACAGGATCTGGCGGGATTGCAAATCACTGACAGATTTTACATGTTCGGTTTATGCCCGTTGTCAACACACGGGTCGTAAGGAAAGTAGGCAGGATGGAAGCGCGCTTGCTGGGATCTACAACAACGAGGAGAAACGTCACGCCGCATGATGTCCCTAGGCAGGAAGCGTAACAATGAAGGGCATGTGCTTTGAGAGCATGTTGCCGCCAGCTACCGGACAGCTTGAGGGTTTAGGGGAAGGGGTTGTTTTGGATTAAACGGACCTAGCTGGAGGATGCCATTAAAGAGGAGGGGACTGAGGGTTGAGTGTGTGGGGAAAGCTGTGGGCCATCAGGTTGATGCGGTCAGGACCGCCCTCACACGCTGTTGCTTGCTGCATTGCTGGGTATCAGGGGCCGAGTTGCATTATATTGAAAACAGTCTATTGTTTGTGTTGTTCAGTATCTTCCTAGCGACTTTAATAGGGCTTGACTGCTCCTTTATGTGCGGTGTCAAGCCGAGAGCGGTGGGTCGTGCCATTCAGGGGAAGCTCAGTATACTGGCTGTAGCGAAAACACCCACAACCTCGACAGCTGACGATATGCGGGAAGTGTCTTGGCGCGACCCGAGTAGCTGGCCCTAGTTCACCATCGCGACGGGGGAAAAACACCATTCGCCCCGAGCCACAAGCCAAAGCGCTGCAGCTCACTGTCAGACTCAGTCCTCCAACATGCCATCATCCAGATTGTAAGCTTCCCAGAAGGAGAGCGGGAATTGATGTTATGAGCCGGAGGTGGCCAAAACCCGCACATCACGCCTGCAAAGCTTGTTATGCACCATCAATCAAAAATGTGTCCATACAGACACACACTCCTTAACGTAATAAAAAGAAATCCAATACTATAATGACCAATGTTTTCAATAACGACCGCATTAACTGAGAGACATAGGGCCCTAAAGGAAGTCCCAGACGACGGCCAAACAGCTCGATTCCACTTTACAGTTGGTGTTCAATTCGTAGGTAGTGATCGAGCACCGTGTCCTTGCTCCAGTTTAAAAAGAACTCAGTGCTCAATCCGCTAGGGGTAGCCGCCGAAATCTGAAACATGAGCGACCCCAAGGAGGAAAGCCGTGAGGAGGGCGAGGTCGACTCTCTTGAGCCAGACTTTAGCAAGAAGCATCCCCTAGAGAACCGCTGGACGCTATGGTTTGACAACCCCAACCAGAAGCAGACGCAGAAACAGTATGGGCAATCGCTCAGATCGGTGTATACCTTCGATACTGTGGAGGACTTCTGGTGGTGGGTGTATGCACTAATGCTCTTCTTCATACCTTGGCCCCTGTGGAGTCTTTGCAACGCGCTGACTCGGGCGGCTGGGCGCGCAGCCTGTACAACAACATCCGCACGCCGAGCCAAGTCAATGTTGGAGCAACCTATTATCTGTTTAAGGAGGGGATAGAACCCAAGTGGGAGGACGCTAAGAACTTGAAAGGCGGCTGCTGGACTGCGCCAGTGCCGGGCAAGGGCGATAGCAAAAAGCTGCTTGACGCCTGGTGGTTGAACTCGGTGCGTGCAGTCCCCGAAGTGATAAACAGTTGATTCCTTGTCGGTTCGGGCTTGATAGCCTACACCTGAAAATATCTGGCTGCCGATTATGTGCTGCAGGTGCTGGCCTGCATCGGTGAGCAGTTCACGGACGGCGACGAGATCAATGGTATCGCCGTCGTGATTAGGACCCGTGGTGATCGCATTGAGCTATGGACGCGGACTGCGTCGAACGAGGCGGCTCAGGTACGGTCGGCCGGGGTGTTTCTTGAGGGTGCACGCCTAGTTGGGTGAGCGCGTCGAGACGCAAGCGGCATCGTTTCCACTCACCTAGGCTCAGGCAACTCTCAGCGGCACACAGGTTCCTCCATCTAAACGTCTGTCCTCTGGCCCTGTACCCATTCCGCAGACGATGGTCGGCAAGCAGCTAAAGCAGTTCCTGGATATCTCGGACTCGCAGAAGATTGGCTTCTCGGTCTTTGTGAGTAGCACGTCGCAGCTGAGTGCTGTGTTGCTTTTGTTTTAGGCTGGTTGGCAGCATGCAGCATTTAACACCCCTCCAGGGTTACAACAAACTCCGCTTCCCCCGCCAACCTCGCAACCATCGTCTCCCTGCTTGTTGCCTGCCTAACCAACAGGAGGAGAAAATTGCCTCCGGCAAGGCGAAGGACCGATACATGGTCTAAGGCGGAGCTAGCAGCGGCATAAGGACAGCATACGTGGCTCGTTTGACTTGTGTGGCCATGTGGCATGATTATCCAGGCATTGTAGCATGGACGTGTGCGACGCACCTTTTACCCACCCGCGCCAAGGGCGCACCGGGCTGTCTGCTTCCGGAGACGATGAGCACAGCAAGGAGGACTGTCTTCTGCAGTGCTATCAGTCGGGCTGACGAGTCTCCATCGCCATTGGAAGCATTTGTGGGCGCGGGTTGCGTATGCATGCGTCTGAACAATGTTTTATGATCAGTGGTGACGAAGGGGGGACGGGGGCCGTCTGTGGGAGAGCCGGATGACACAACTTTCACTTTCCTGACCCATCCTGTCTTTTGGGGCTCGCGTTGCGGGGATTGGGGAAGGCCTTGCGCACCTCCCTTTTGCAGACGAACACTATTGACCTAACAACACGATAGATAGAGCTCATGACTTACTGTTCTGATCAACCTAATCGGCATGCGTCCCGTCCGGAGACGCGCCGCGTTGGATCCAGTGTGGCACCTGTGTGCCTAATGGAGATTGGAGTGCTGACTTCCTGGGGCTGCTGGCACACGATATCGGTCTGCGGCGGGCGTTTGTTTTCTGTGGTCTGCCTTGGTACGTCCGTACCAGCCGCCTTCAGACCTTGATCGCTTGTGGGTTGGGAGCTGCATAGTCTTTTCCAGGTGTATAGCTGCTACTAGGGCACCCTATATGGACTGGGATGCTTAGCAGACGCGCACAGCCCTTTTGCCGCAGAGAAGGGAAAAATTAGCAGGCTTGGAATGCTGTGGGCAGAACTTCCGATCGTTAGGACTTTGCAGGAGTAGCATAGAGAGAGACGGAAGCTGCAATAATGCAGGTTGCATAGCGCGCTTTTGCCGCGCGCTTTTTAGGTTATCAACATCATGCGATGTTGGTGGTAGTTGTCTGGTCAAAACATTAATTGTGATACTGCTGCGCCTTTGTCTCAGCGCCCTGGGAGAAGGAGCGTTGTGGCATTATTGTAAGGCAGTGGGACGTCTTGTGTGCATATCGGTCCACAAAGTCACAGTTAGTCAGGACGCCATTAGCATGGGGCCTTGACGCAGAGTATGCAAAGCACTGAGCTTTCATAAAGAATTAAGCTTTTACAACTGCTGACCGCCTAGACCACCTGCAAAACTTCTCGGGTGGCAGATCGCATGGTGAGGAAATGTTGTTGCATGGCGCTTTTCCAATGACCCACGGACCCGTATTAGGAAAGCTAATCATTAAGCCAGAAACAAAGGGAAAAGCCGATATCGCAACATTAACCTGTTGTCCTACATGTGATGTAGGAAATGTTCAGCAAGGTCTCCCAGACGGAAGAGCAAGCCGCTGTCTTGCTCAAGGCTCGAAAGCCGTCCTTGGAATTTTCCGGGAAGCCTCCGCGCGCCAATACATCCGATGGAGCCCTACAAAACCAAACCATGCAAGCACAGCTGCTCAAGCCTTTGCTGGGCTCCCTTTTTCGAGGAGCCTCGCCGACGCCGCGCTTGGCTGAAGAAATCGCCGCGAGCGCGGCACCGCCCGTTTTAGCTTTTCCTAATCCGGTCAATGCAAAAAACGAAACAGCTGCTTTTGTGCCGACAGCAGCAATCTCACTTCCAAGTGGCCCAACAGCAGCTTTAACACCAGCTTTAACACCAGCAGCAGCAACAGTCTCAGCGCAGCAGCCAAGGGCCATGCCAGCAGCAACAGTGGCACCAGTGGCCATGGGGGTCCCCCTTACCGCATCCGTTCCGAATAATGTAAGGCAAGGAGAAGCTGCTGTTCCAACGACCGCAACAGCGGATATCCGACAATTCCTGTCTCGGCGACAGAAAGCTGACGCAGTCGGGGCTCAGAGTCGCAGCGCTCAAGTGGCAGCCGCCCAGAAGTACGCAGCCGCGCCTGCGGTCACTCCTGAAGTACAACAGGTGGTTCAGGAGCTGTATCAGGAAAAGGGAGAGGAGGGCGGAAACCAACCTACGTCAGCAATGGAACAAGACGGTGACGGCGACGGCGCCGCCGCTGGTAGCAGCGGCGGCAACGTCAGCAGAGGTGGCAGCGGCGGCGGCTATCGCGCGGCAGGTACGGCAGGTAGTGCAAGCTGCCGCGGAAGTGGGGCCGGCGGCAGGAGCAGCAGCGCCGCCGGCGTTCGGGAGCTTCGGCACGGCAGCTCGAATGCAGCAGCAGCGGCGACGGCGGCGACGGCGGCGGCGGCGGCGGCGGACAGAGGCTCCGCGCGCGAGGTTCTTCTTCCAAGTGGCGTTGCGCGTATGAAGACCCTTTCCTCTGCGGGGAAGGCCAGCGGGGACGGCGGGGTCGATGGTGGCGGCTTCCCACCGCCCGCAGGAGACGGTACGTCAGCGGCGGCGGCTCACAGCACAGGACCTCCGCGCCGCGCGTGCATCTCCAAGCTCTTCACGGCCCATCAAGCCAACAGGCCGCCATTGCCGTCGAAGCCGCCATTGGCCACCCAGCGCCACCAGCAGCCCTCGCCGTCGCCGCTGCCGCCGTCGATCGCGCCGATTGCGCTTCCGCCCACCAGTGGCATGATCTTAGGTGACAGCTGCGACGGGGGCGGAGGCCGTAACTGTCGTACGTCAACCGTACGATGCACATATTCTGGTGTCGGATCAGCTGTTGTTTTGGAGAAGCCTAGCGACGGGTCAAGGCAAGGAAAAGGAGCGGCGGTTTATACGGGCGATGTAACAAACTGCAATGCAACAGAGGTTTCCAACACGCGGGGGAAGAAGGAGAAGAAAGAAGAGGAGGAAGAAGAGGACGGTGATGTTCTGTCGAGTGAGGTCGACGATGACGATGCGGATAGTGGCGGTGAGGAAGAAGATGATGAGAACGGGAGCGATGGCGATGGCGGTGACAGCGACAGCGACTGGGTGCCCAGCGGTGGCGGCGGCGGCAGCAGCGGCGGCGGCGGCAGTCGAGCTCGGCGCAAGTTTGCTGTCCATACCGGAGGAGCCGTCCACGGTGGTCATGGCGTTGGGGACGTAGAGAAGGGGTCCAGTGACGGTGACGGCGGTGGCGGTGATGGTGAAGGGACGACAGATGGTGATACGGATGACAGCAAGGGGCGCAGCAGGCGGCGAAAGAGCGGCGGCGGCGGCAGCGTGCGAGGCGCAGGGAACACGGCGCGTTCCAGAAGAGCATCAACGGGGGGGGATGCAGCCAACGGCGCCGCATGGGTGAGCAGCAGCGGCGGCGGCAGCGCCCGCGGCCGGGGCGGCCGCGGTGGGAGCCGTGCCGCTGCCGCTGCTGCCACGGGGAAGCGAGCTGCGACGGATGCTCCTCCGGCCTTTAAAATCAGCGATGGAGTGGATTTCAGCCGCGGCGGCGGTGTGTACGGAGGTACGGACGACGGCGCAGGCGGCGGCGACGGGAGTGTGGGCGTCCAGGCGCAGGCCAGCAAGCGGCACAGGGCAGCGGCGGTGGCAGCGTCTGGACCGACCGGCGGCGGCGAAGGTCCAGATTTGATTACCCTACAGGCGCGTTTGTATCCGTGTGGGCCAGGGGTAGGGTGGTCTTGTAGGTCCTCCTCTGGAGCTTCTGACCCACGGGTCTGCCGGCGTCAAGGTACTCTGTGCAGTTGGGAGCCCAGCCCCCGGCATCCGACACTTGACACTTGACCATTGCCAAAGGCATGCAATGGCAAGAGATAGCGAGCGAAGGGCGATGACGACGCCAAAACGGACTGCGCACAATCAAGGCTTAACTGTATGGCGGTATAGGCCATTACTAAGCTTTCGGAAATTTAATGGATTTTGAAAAGCGCCTTCAGAAAACGAGCGAAAAATCGAAAGCATACAATCCAATAGTGATAGTATAATATCTTTCGAGTCCGAAGCTTTTCGTCGTGATGGTGCTGTACGCAGGGCCCTCCTGGCCATGTGGCGTTGGTGCTGGGGCCGCCGGCGGCGCTGCTGCGAATGTCCGCTGAGACAGTGCTCGTACAGCTGCCTGCGGGGTTGGATCTGCAGGTCAGGAGGTCAAAAAGGGGGGGAATGGGCAAATGGAAAGGGGGGGGGAATCGCGTTGCTTTTCCCGAGGAGATGAACGTATTCAATTATTGTGTTTCAATCAACATTAATAATAACATCTATCTGCCACAAGCAACCGTAAGCTTCCTCTCACAAAGGAAATGTTTCGTCTGCCGGCTTCCTCTCCACGCCTGGAAGCGGTCTTTAGCCCTCTCCTCCGCGCAGTTCAGTGATACGTACGCCTCCTCTCGAAATGTGCACCGCTATGTCCATATCTCCCTTTTTTCCCACGCAAATCATGTGGTACCTTTGTTACTGATTGGTGGATCGATGGTGAGTTGGTGAATCGATCGGGCCGCATGCGGTGCACCACACGGGTGCCGACACGGAGCTTTCTAACTTATAAGCTTCTAACAGCCACTACTGTTACGGCCTTCCCTGGAGCGAATTGGTTCAGGGGGATATGGGCGCCATAGGCCGGGTCGCTCCCCTGCCCGGGGTGCTTCAAGGCCTATCGGCCGGTGGGCAAATGTACGGCGGCCGCGGCCGCGGCCGCAACGGCGTCAACAACACCAGCGATGAGGACTTTGGCGATGACAACGACGGAGATGACGATGACGATGATGACGGTACGGAACCCGGCAATGCGGCCGCCGCCATCCCCACCGCCGCCGCCTGTACGGAAGTAGTCGAGGCGGTCCTCGCCTCCGGTGGTCTGGGTCTGGACTTGAAGGGCGAGCTACTGCGTCTACGGCATGCGCCGTTGCCTGCTACAGCCATGGTTGTACGGATCGACGCCCCGCCCTCTGGTACGTGGCTCTCGTACTCGGGCTGCGACTGCGTCCTCCTCTCGGAACGTGTGGCTCCTGTGGGTGGAGTTAGGATGGGTTCGGGTCATATGATGCCCTGCGTGCCTGTATGCGTGTCTGTATGCATGTCTGTATGCGTGTCTGTATGCATGTCTGTATGCATGTCTGTATGCATGTCTGTATGCATGTCTGTATGCATATGTTCGCGTACGGACTGGTTGTCCTGGCACCACCGTACTGTCCGATGATCTGTAGGCGGCGGCGGCGGCAGCGTAGGAGCAGGAGGAGGGGGGAAGCCGCGCAGCGCAGCTGTCGAGCGGGTCTTCAAGTCTTGCCTCTTTGCCAGCCAATACGTCGCCCTAGGTGACGCCGGCGGCGTCCCTGGCGCGTTGCCGTACGAAGAGGATGTCGACTGGGATGATCCGTACGGCGCTGCTGGGGATGAGGACGGTGGTACGGTGGGCGAGAAAAGGGGCATTGAAGCAGCCGCAGGTGACGAAGAGAACTGCGGCGGCGGCGGCGGCGGCGGCGGCGGCGGCGGCAAGGCGCGTGGTGCTGGAAAAGGGAAAGTGAGGGGAGCGGCGGGGCGCGGGGACTCAGGAAGTGGCAGTGGCGTTCGCGGACGAGGCGTTAGCGGTGTTGCAAAGCGCTCGCGGGGGCGGAAGGTTGGCGCGAAGGGTGTTCCCAAGAGGGGCAAGTTGGGGCGCGGCGGCGGCGGCGGTGGCGGCGGGGCCGGCAGGCGTAGTGGCAGGTGAAAAGTCGTACGCGTACTACTGCTTGCCGCGTCAGCGACAAAGGATGGGTTTTCTTTCGAGTGCACTCGTCGGACGCACAGCACCGTAAAGCAGCTCGCTGCCATGGAAATGGGTACATCTAGGGATCTTGCGATCCCTAGCCGTTCGGAAGCAATCTACACAAACTGATGCTTCACACTGTGTGACAAGAGTGCATGATTAGCTATCTTTGCATATCATGCGCACATTATCTGGGCTGTATCAGGGAATAAAGATGGTAATTGGGAGTTCGCTTTCCGGAAGTCCAGTGACTACCGCTAGCAACCGTCATCCAGCAAGCAACAGTCCACTCAGCTAATACTGGGCGCATCGGCAGCTGTTTCCAAAATAAGCAAGTTATGTATAGCAATATTATAAACAGATTGCAGACCAAATCCTCTATCGGTTAATTGTTCTTCCAAAAGGGCAGTCGGTCCTATGCGTCTGGTCAGTGGGGCCGCGAAGATCCAGTGCCCCGTCTAGCTCCTGTGCAACTGATCATTCTGATTATACAACCAGAATTGCTTCACTTTACAATTAGGGATTCTCACTTCAAACTAGTTGCAGCAATTCTGTTGGACAAAGGTCCCCAAGGTTTATTAATGGTTTTCCACGGGTTACGTCGACAAGATTGGATCATACAGCAACGCAGAGAGGGTTATCCATGGAGAGACTCTATTTGAAGCATCGTCTACCTGGTCTCACCTCTCTTTTGCTTTTGCGATGAAGGGCTGGAGTGTGAACAGGCCGTCCTCCTGTACGAAACCTTGGCTCCAGAACCACAAAGTTGCATCAAAAAAGAGGAGCTTATCACAACATCAATTGGCGTCTAATTGCTGTCCATGCATAAAAAATAAGCTCGCAGCTACCTGTCATGCCATAGGACCGTTTCAAGTACTGGTGCGCGTGCTTTCCTCATCTTGCTGCCTGCACAAGCTATGTAGACTGGTGCACGTCAATTTGGTCTTTCTTCATGTTCGTCTAAGCTGTGATGTTTCCAAATCGTTTTAAATGACAAAACGCACGCAAGTTGACAGGAGAAACCCAATCGCTGTAACTGTAATTGCGCTGAAAATAGTAATAAAGCTTGCATATCTTATGTTTCCTGGCCCAAACTGTTCGAGTTATGAAACTTTTGTGGATATTAATCGCCCTGGCCGTCGTTTTTCTCCGAGTGTATTGTATCGCTACAGGGGCTCCAGAAGCCATCACCTTTAGAGTCGGGGCGTCCATCGGCCAGTATGGTAAGCTTAGCGCTTTCTTGCTTGGAAAGCTTACACCATATACACTTCAACGGCCCAGCCTGTTTGGAGCGACCCTGCCCGCACCTTCGCACGCACAGGGCCCTGCGCACCACTTCACAACGACATTTTACAGGGCTACAAGTACTTCTTCAACTGGCTGGACCAGCAGCCTCCTACCGTCGTTTCAGACGCCTCCGGCAAGCTATATCAGCTGCACATGCAGCTTCGGCTGGTCTCCCATAACTGCACAGAGGCAGGCAGAGCAGACGCCATGACCTCTCTCATCAACGGCTCTCCAGCCAATCCCACAACCGGCGCCCCAGCGGAGCCGCCCGTGCACGTACTCCTGGGCGGCCATGGCGACAACGCGCTGGAAGACGCCCTTCAGGCGAATGCCGCGTCGCGCCTCCTGATCCACTGCTGTACGGCACGTGACACAGTGTTTCACCGGGGCCTACGCCACGTGTACGGTCTGCTCACCCCTGCGAGTTTATACACCGGCACAGTGCTGCGCACGATGGCTCTTCGGGGCCTTCAGCGAGTGGCGGTTGTGTATACGCGGGAGTCCCCGCTTCACGTGCAGCTGTGCGAGGGGGCGCTGGCACAGCTGCGGCCGCTGGGGGAGCTGCGGCCCGGGTTCCGCCG
Source organism: Volvox carteri f. nagariensis (assembly GCF_000143455.1). Classification (NCBI taxonomy): domain Eukaryota; kingdom Viridiplantae; phylum Chlorophyta; class Chlorophyceae; order Chlamydomonadales; family Volvocaceae; genus Volvox; species Volvox carteri. Next base: position 55,982 of record NW_003307635.1, read on the forward strand.
CGTGCTGGCGCTGAACTACTCGGCAGTGGAAGCGGGCTCTTTGGAGTTCTGGTCCATGATGGGTGAGTGGGGTTTGGTCCAGACGAATCGAGGGGGACGGGGGCAGAGGGAGGCGAGCTGGTGGATGGGAGAAGGTGAGAGGAGGCATTGCGGGTCCGTCTATAGGAGATGGCCTTGGGGTTTTGTTCCAGGGCAAGGTGTGTGAGGGGGCGGGGGAGGAAGGGTCTAAGCCTGTAGCTATGTGTTCTTCTAGCGCAGCAGGGAGGACGTGGTGGAGGAGCCACAGGAAGAAGTCTTTGTGGAGAGAGTTGCCTGGTGATGTGGGTCGGGCAATTTTGTGGGATGTCACACAATGCGTGATGTGGGTCGGGCAATTATGAGGGGATGCCATGCAAGCGTGATGTGGGTCGGGATTTTCCTTGGTGCTTTAGCGCATCACCATATTCGCCTCCCGGGCCCCCGCAGGCGCCCGAGTGGCAGCGGAGGATGCAGATGTGCTCATCGCCTGTGACAGCATGGACCGTACGTCACAGCTCATACATGAGCTCCGTACTCGCGGCCACCGCCTATCGGCTCTCTGGCTTGCCTCCTCGGGCAACGCCGCCGACTTCTTACATTATTTAGACGGCCACGGAGAGTACGCGCTCACGACCGTTCAGTGGATGCCAAACCTGCCGTACGCGGATCCGGATTTCGGCACCGCCGCAGAGTACACCGCCGCGTTTGTCGCCGCGACCGGCCAGAAGCCGTCGTACTTTAGTGCCGCCGCCACCGCCAGCGGTTATGTACTGCAGACGGCTCTTCGGCAAGCGCTGTCGATGTGCAGCCTCGGTAATGCGACAACGGCGAATAAAGGCATCCTTAGTGCAGTTGCAGATGTGTTTATGTGGGACCAGGCGGGGGCGCTCTCCTGCGGAATGAACAACGTGTCGCAACGCGCTTTGGATATGACTGCTAGCTCCGGAACCGCCGTACTGCAGCACGTCTTGAGCTCGCTTAACATGGACACGTTTTTCGGGCCGGTCTGTTTCAACTCTTACCGCCAAAATATCTTTCATCCGGTCATTGTGACGCAGGTGGGCGCTGCCACTTAGTGGTGTGTGGGGAGGGAGCTATATGCAAAGTCAAAAAAGGAAACTGTTTTTTGCCCGACGATTGATCAACGATGTGCAAAGCTGTAATGTGCTGCTGTTGGAGTTCAAAGCAAAGGCGCAACAGCGCGAAATACACCGACATGTTTGCATCACGTCTTAAGTACGGCATCAGGGTATGCCACACCCTTTCCGCGGTGGATGGTGGCGGTGGCGGCGACGGTCGCTGAAGGTCGTACACGATGATGATATTTTTGGGCCGGGGATAACGGCCTCTGTACGCAAACAGAGACTGTCCTACGTCCCGAATAGGTCATGGAGCGCGGCGTTCTCATACTTTGATACAACGGCGTTCCTTTCCTGCCATGCGACAGGTACTGTACGGCGAGCTGGTGACGGTGCTGCCGCTGGATGTGGCGGAGAAGGCCCTGGTGATGCCCATCCCGGTTCCGGAGTCGATCCGCGCTCCGAAACCCTGGCCACGTACGGCAGCCGGTTTGAGCATCATCACGCTGCTGTGCTGCCTGGGCTTGGTGTGTGTGGGGCTTGCTGTACTGATGTACTACAATCGGACGACTCAGCAGGCCGTCGCGATTGCCGCAGTGGAGATCGTTTTGGGTGACATTCAGGCGAGCATCGGGACTTGGAGGGGCAGGGGGTTTAACGCGCCTCTGTGTCGACCCCTATGGGGGGGAGGTATAGGTCACAAGTTACAAGTCATAAGTTATATAAGTATGGGCGCTAGCCTGGGCTGATAGTGCGGTGTTTCCTTTTCTCCGTGGCTTTTAGGCGTTTAGGTATTACCCTTGGGCCTTCGGCTCGTATGGGTAGTTTTACAGGTATGGGGTCACGCACCCCCAACCATGTAACACACACACACACGCACGCACGCACACACGCACGCACGCACGCACGCACGCACACACACGCGCACACGCGCACACACGCACACACGCGCGCGCGGTACGAGGGTTACAAGGGCTACCAGCTCCTCACAAGTGCGGGGTCCCGTCCGCAAAGCCGGTGGGGAAGTCCAGGGACGGTCAATAGCCATTATGTGGCGCCGAGTGACACCGGACGTTGACGTCCGGCCGCGTTCGCTTCGGCTCGGCGCGCCTGAATGCGCGATGTGTACGGTACCTCCCTAGTATCCCAGACCTCCGAGAGAAACCTATGCACAGCTACAGGGGGGTGGGGGGCCTTCCGCCGCAATCGTACGTACTCTCATTTCGCGCCCTTGGAAGCCAGTGTGTAACCCTCGTATGGCCATGAACCGTTATTTAGCCATGATGATGATGATGATGAAGTAATAAAGAGCTTGCGTGTTATACAAGCCATTTTTACTTCCTAGTCCTGTAGTTTCGTTTATATGGACTTATTTTTCGTCCATAAACCTATTTACCTGAAAACGTCCCCTACGGATTTCCAGATCTGGTCTACGCCTGGAATTATGGTATTAGTTTCGGACTTTTTAAACGGATTTCTGGACACTCGCGCAGGTGGACATCCCGCCACAGGTCAATTCGGACGGCAGCTGTGAGCCCGGGGAGGGGGTGTACCGGGGCACCCGAGTGAAGCTGGTGGTGGCTAGCGAGCTGCTACAGCCGGGAACTGGCCTGCCGGCTGCGGCGGGAAGCTGTAGCAGAATCGGGACGCGAGAATTTGTGAGTACGGCAGACACGCTGCATGAAAAGGATCTGAAAAGGGAGAGGGTGGTAGACCGGTCTGGACGGAATGGGCGGGCGTGGTAGGTGGCGGAAAAGAGAGTTAAAAGCCCCTCTTCCTATACGCATTGTACCCGCATTTTACCTGTTTTTGTTTCTTGGGATTGAGGGATGTGGCCTGAGGGTTTGCGGGTAGGCGGTTGCTTTGTGGTTTAAACTTTTCATCAAGTTGGGGTTGATAGGTAATAAGGAAGCGGGCGTTAGGCAGGGGGAAGGCAGCGGGAATCCCGGGCACTGCTTTGCCGCCGCTTGAGAGCGCGAGGCGCGGCACCTCGGGGTGCTTCATCGTTTGCATGACCCCGCTCGCATTCCCCCTACCTAGTATCCTTGCCGTCACCCGGTTATCCGCTGCTTCCCGGCACCAGTGATTTTTGTTTCCATTTAGGACGGGTCTCAGTTTATTCCAGCCTTTAAGTAACAAAGTTGCTAGGTTGTCGTAATTCATTCCTTAATTGTGGGGCGCTGGGGGTTCCTCCGCCCCCCCCCAGACCCCCCCTCCGATAAGTTACAACTCCCCTTGTAGACCCCAAGAGAGTCACGCACTGAGTTGGCGCGTTTTCGTTCGTGTGTCCACTCTTCATGCACATGCCTAGATAGTTCTTGCACTGTTTGTGAGCAGTAGGTAAAATCGACCAAGCAAAGGCTCAAAGCAAGCAACCGCATAGCAAATCACAGGGTCGCGTTCCGCTGCTGTTGGAGCGCCACAGTTCTGCACACGACGGAACAATCTGGCAGCAATCAACGTTTTTGGCTGGAAGGAATGAAAATGTACGGGTCGGCCTCAGTTTATTCCTTTTTTCCAAAGGCCAAAATGTCAATTTATTCCTTTTAAGTAGTATATTACTTAAAAAAAACGTTGCCCAGCACCGTCCTCCCAACCCGCACACACAATTTGCGGACACCACCGGACACCCCCTCCCCTGGAACTCCCCCAACACCCAACACCCAGGACCCAGCAGCCCGCCCGCCCGCCCGCATACCTCAGGTCCCCTCCCCGGGCGCCCATTCCTGCCCTTCTTTCCCCCCTTCTCTCTCTCCCTCTATGCCGTACAGCTGTCTATGAGTCAGATTCCGATAAACCCCCTGGAAGACAGGTGTGCGTGTGTGTTTGTGTGTTTGGGGTGGGGGGGGTAAGGGATGAGGGAGGGAGTGCCCGTTGCGAAACGGGCGGGGTGGGGTGCGGTAAAGTTGCGGCGTGGCGGATTTTGATCTGCTCTTCGGCTGTGAGTAATTGTCGCCATGGGTGTATGTATGTATGTATGTATGTATGTATGTATGTATGTATGTATGTATGTATGTATGTATGTATGTATGTATGTATGTATGTATGTATGTATGTATGTATGTATGTATGTATGTATGTATGTATGTATGTATGTATGTATGTATGTATGTATGTATGTATGTATGTCGGATGGCGAGGTGGCGGGGTGACACCGAGAAGTTTGTTTGTTTAGGTTCCATGGGGTGGGGTGGGGTGGGGTGGGGTGGGGGGGCTGCGGCGGCGACAGCAGCCATAGCTGGATGATACCATGTTGGAAAGTGGCCGACACTCATATATCAGAGTATGGTAGCAGCAGTAATAGGACAAGGGAGTTTCGTTGCGCTTTGCTGGTCTTAACAGATCTCCTTCCGACAGACATGTTGCTGATGCTGTGCCTGTGCCTGTGCCTATGCCTATGCCTCTTGAATACTTCAACGGGAGGTGTAGGGAGTTGGCCAGCAGCGGCACCGCAATGGGATCCGACCCGTGCGGGTTACCAACCTCATCGAGGGACGCGAAGGCGGCCGCCGCCACCTACAGGCTACAGCCGCCGCCGCTGCAGCAGCAGCAGCAGCTCGGCGGCGCCGCCGCCAGGGAGCCCCTCAAGCAGTCCGAGAGTGTACTGCGCTCGGCAAGCTCGTCCACTATGCCGGGCACAGTGCAGCAGCCCAGCAGCGGCGGCGGCAGTGGCGGCAGCGGCGCCGCTGCCGTCAGGTGGCCGGCGGCTTTCTTGGGCAGGCACAGCCGGCGGCAGGTCTTAGGTGGGTTTGAAAAGGCCCCCGGGGTGTGTTTGTATGTGTGTGCGTGTGCGTTTATGTGTGTGTGTGTGTGAGTGTGATGAGTGGGGGACCAGGAGGAGAATGGGGCAGCTCTACGTGTGAGTGCGAGTGCGGAGGGGGGACCGCCGGGTTTGTGCAGTGGGTGTGAGGCTGTTGTACTAGCCTGTTGCAACGGACAGGAGACTATTTCCCTTTCCCAGCTTCAGAGGGCCCTCTGGCGCCCAAAACGTGTGGGAAAGCTCTTATTTTGTCATTTATCTCCGACCTGTCCTTCTGTCTGTCTGTGTGCCTGTTTGTTTCCTAACCTACCAGTCTGTCTGTCCATATGTCTGTCTGTCCATATGTCTCTCTGTCTGTCGATCGGTCTGTCGGTCGGCCTTTTCCTGTCGCAGCGCTGGTGTGGCGGGCGGTCCGGCTGCAGCACCCCCGCATGTGCCCCGTGCTGGGCATCGTGTGGGAGTGGCCGGGGCTGTTGGAGGGCGGCGGCAAGGTGCCCGTGCTGGTACGGCAATGGCACGAGTTTGACAGTCTGGACCGGCTGTTGGAGAACGAGACGGTGCCGCTGCCGCTGCTGACCAAGGCCAGCATCGCTCAAGGGGTGGCGGAGGGGCTGGCGTACCTTCACGCCCAGGTGTGTGGTTGGGGACGGGAGAGAAGAGCAATATGAAATGCTCAGTCCAGGGTCGGGCGGCCACAGTCACAAAATTTCAGTCGATAACTAGACAAAAAAAAAGCAAATGCCGGCAAAACAGCAACATCCTTTTGCTTGAGTGGTTTCATGATTGCTTAGTTGATGCCTCATTTCCTCGATGAAACCGTGTATAGATTGTATGCCAGTTGCCAAAGCATTTTGAAGGGAGCAAGAACGTGAGCTAAAGGAAATGGCGTGAAAGAATCCACCCTCCCTCGGAAATCACCATCCCCGTCAGGTGTACATCGCCATCGACACGGCCGGATCCGAGATATCCACTTACATACATACATACATACATATACACGGTTTCGCTGTGATGATGTGCGGGGCTCATTGGAGCCCCCTCCGCGCCCCGCACTTCTATCCGCGGCCCGCTGACCTACCGCTTTTCCTGCTGTTGGAATGTTGGTGCTTTGGCAGGTCTTTAGACGGGTGGTCCACAGTTGTAAACCTTTGCTCGTACCACTCTGCGTTCGTACCACTCTGTCCACCCTGACGCCATGTCGCCATGCCACCCTGCTGCCCTGCCCTACTTGCTGCCCTGGCCCCCTCGTTGCGTGGTTTGACCACGTGCGTTCGCCAGGAGCCGCGCATCTTGGCGGGTCCGTTGGATGCCTCGCGAATAATTATCGACAAGAACTTTGATCCGCATCTCTTCCTGCGGCTCCGGAACCTGGACCCTGAGTACGGCACCGCCATTGCCGCCGCCCCCGCCGGCACTCCTGAAGCGTCCCGAAGCCGTCCTCGTGTCCTACCTAGCCTCTGTAACCCTCAATCCACTCCGCCGGTCCGGATGCTCAATCCCCCGGCAATACAGCGTCAGCCGTCGCCGCTACAGCTGCCGCTGCCGTCGCAACAGCCTGATGTGGTTCCACTAAAGCAGCAGCCGCCGCAGCTGAGCGGGGACATACCTGACACGCTTTCCTCTAGTGCACAATCGACGTGCTTCGCCGTTGCAGCAAGGACGGCACAGGCGGTGCCGCCGCCGCCGCCGCCGCCGGACGTCCGACTACATCAGCCCGCCGCCGTTGGAGTTGTCGACGGCGTCGGTACCAGCAACAGCACCGTGACCTGGTCTCAGACGGCGATGGACTACCTAACAGGCCGGATGAGCGTCAGCGCAGGACCAGGCTGCTCTGGAATTGGCGGCGGCGGCGGCGGCGCCAGCGGCGCACCGCCGCTTGCGGCGGCGGCAGCACTGCCGCCGCCGTACCAGCCTAGCATAGAGCAGGATGTGTACGAGTTCGGCATGTTGCTGTGCGGCATCTTTATGGTTTCGTCCACCGTAGATTCTGGATGGCTGCGGTTCGCGCTTCAGTTTTCACACGTGCCGGGGGCTGACGGTGAGACGGGCTGCGTTGCTCCCGCCGCCGTTGGCAGCGGCGGCGGTGGAGGTGGCGGTGTTAGCGGCAACTCAACGTTAAGCCAGCCGTCGAGGCAAGCGGTGTCGGCGCCGTCGGCGCCACAGTCGTCGCCAGCCCCGCTCGATGACCACGCCACGAGCTTTGCGCTGTCGTACTTGCGGAGTCTCTGTCCGCAGCTGGCTGACGTCGCGCGGTCCTGCCTGAATCGGGATTCGGGCCTCACCTTCGCCGCCATTGCGCAGACGCTGGAGTTCAAAGTCATTCCAGCGTTGAATGCCGCCACCGCCGCCACCGCCGGCAGCGACTGCGGCGTCGGCATCCCCCCCCGGATCAACCGGCGGAACGGCGGTCAGTCTGGCGTCGGGATGACGGACCAAAAGGAAGATGTGGGCGTGGAATCTGTCGTGATGCTGGCCCTGGATGATGACGTCTCGGAGCCGGGCGGCACTGCGCCGGCGGCGGCTGCGGCGGCCAATGGCAATAACCGGGATTCGCCATCGCGCAACGGTGTCTCCGACCGGGGAGATCGCCGCCAGGTTCTGAAGGGAGAGTGAGTGTACGGAAAACGGGAAAGGGAGCGTGACAGTGCTTCCGTACCCAGCAGACTCGGCCTACATGGCCGTACGCTCTGGTACATGCGGGCTTAAAGATGTTGACGCCCTCCCCATCCTGCACACTCTGTTTCTTGCATCAGCACACGCACACGCACACGCACACGCACACGCACACGCACACACACCCACACGCACACGCACACGCACACGCACACGCACACGCACACGCACACGCACACGCACACGCACACGCACACGCACACGCACACGCACACGCACACGCACACGCACACGCACACGCACACGCACACGCACACGCACACGCACACGCACACGCACACGCACACGCACACGCACACGCACGCGCACGCGCACGCGCACGCGCACGCGCACGCGCACGCGCACGCGCACGCGCACGCGCACACGCACGCGCACACGCACGCGCACGCGCACGCGCACATGCACCATTACCGTATAATTTCCGTCCGTCGCCATCTTCTCTCCTTCCCCCGCCCCGGTATGACAGCGCCCGAGTTCACTGCACCATGCTGACACCGGACGACCTCATCTTTGACTTCTTCCCGCCCAAGGTACGGCAAAGGTGGTTGCTGGGCTGGTGCCCTGTTAGTTGTATGTGCCGTATAGGTCGTATATCCTGATGGCCTGATAAAAAAAGGTCTGTGGATAAGACGCACGCTACCGGCAGCAGCAGCAGCAGCAGGGGGGGGATGTACCAGGTCACAATGATCCCTACCCACCCCTACCTACATGGTACGACAAACACGGTTTTCACTCATCGCCGGGTCCTTTGGTAGCGTGTACGAGAGTAGTTAACTCTCTCCCATGTAACCGAAATGCGCTTCACCTCGGACCACCGTCCACTGCGACAGGAAGATCTCCTTCCTCCCTCCCCGGTTGCAGGTTGCATTCGTTGCGCCTTTTAAACAACGCTGTGGTGTGTGCTGCCAGTGTGGATCTAGGGGCTGCACATGTACCTCCCCCTCACACGCGACATGCCCCCTCACATCCCGCAGCTGAATGCCCCTCACATAATCAGCAGTCGTCCGGGTCAGGACCCGCGGCTCAGCCCAGTACGACACTCTCATCGTACATATCCAGGTGGACCTCTTTTCTAACCCCCCCAAAACCCCCGAACCCTCAGCAATCACCCGAACTTTCCACCCCCCCCCTACGCAAAAGGTGGCCCGGGCCCTACGGGCGGGTGAGACCGTGCAGCCGGAGCGGTACGAGTGTGTTTCGATATTCTTCTCAGACGTGGTGAGTCCCTCTAATCTAGTGAGCGGTCGGGATGCGCGAGTGCGTGCGTGGGGAGCAGGCGGCGGGGCTTGTACAGCTTCCACACATCACCCATCACGCCGCCTCGCCTCTCACCCATCTTCTCTGATGACATATGTCTACTTCCCGTCGTACCTCTGTGAAATCTCTCTTTCCTTTGGCCCTTCCTTGTTCTCCCGCCCCTCTCCCTTCTCTCCCCCTCCCCCCCCCCAGGTGGGCTACACGGACTTGTGCGGGCAGCTGCAGCCGGGCGAGGTGATGGACCTGGTGCACCGCCTCTACTCGCGATTCGATGACCTCATTCGGGAATTGAGGCTCTTCAAGGTGATGGTGCCCGGATATGGATTTCGCCATGGGTTGGGAACACGGGCGCTTAGGCAAGTTCGGTTGAGAGCTTGCAGCGGCTTGTAGTGGGTGCATTTGGCGATTGCCGGGCGCTGAGGATGGCTGCGGCGCCAAGGTTTAGCGATGCCGGATAGCTGATGGCTGGGATTCCCGTGTTGACGGTCCGTGTAGGTTGCAGACCCGCTCCTCCTCCTCCGTCTCCTCCTGCTCCGTCTCCTACAATGTAGGCTGCTCTTCCGCCTCCCGCTTTACACTTCTGTACCACTGCCCTCCTCCCCAATTTGGTCCCCCTCCTTCGCCTCCTATCCTCCTGTGATCCTTCTTCTCTGCCAGGCTCTCTGTCTCCAACTGAATCATCCCCTACTCCCTCGCTCTCGCTCCTCGGCCTGCCGCCCCGCGATGTATGGTATGCAGGTAGAAACCGTTGGTGACGCCTATCTGGCTGTTGGCAACCTGCGCTGGCCGCAACCCGGTGACCATGCGCGCCTCATGGCCCAGTTCGCCTTGGCTGCCGTCCGCGCCGCCAGCTCCCTGCCGGTGCATCCTGACCGTCCGGAGCTGGGCACCGTGCATGTGCGTGTGGGGCTGCATTGCGGCCCCGTGGTGGGCTCCGTCGTGGGGACCCTGAACCGCCGGTTTTGTTTGTTCGGGGATGCGGTCAACACGGCGGCGCGCATGGAGCACAACAGCGAGGCGGACCGGATCAACTGCAGCGCGGCTTTTGCGGCGTTGCTGCGGGAGCAATGGCCAGAAGGGCCCTGTGCGGTCAGTCGCGGCGTACGGCAGGTCAAGGGTAAAGGGTGAGCTTTTGCGGCAGGAGGTGTGCTGGGGATGTTCGTGGGCGAGGGTGGGGCTTCGTGAGGCAGCACATTCAAGTGGGTGGACGCGCAGTAGTAGCAGTAGTAATAGCAGTAGCAGCAGCATTAGCAATGGCAATAGCAGTAGCAATTGCAGTAGTAGCAGTAGTAACAGTAGCAGTAGTGGCAGTAGTAGCAGCAGTAGTAGCAGTAGTAGCAGTAGTAGCAGCTTACACATATAGGCTTTCGTGGCCATAGGCCAATAACCATCAACACCGCACCCGCACCCGCACCCGCATTCCGCCATGCTGGTCATCACACGGGTGGTCCCGGTTCCGGTCGGATTACTTCGACCCTATGGGGGAGATGAAGTAACCCAACTGTTGTTAAGTTCAGGGGATCCGACTTTATGGGTGACCTTACGGTGGTGCCCTTTATGACCCTCACTGCGTCGGAACTGATGACCGACTGACCGCACACTGACGCCTCTTGCTTCCCCTCTGGCGTGTTATGCTCCCGCAGTGCTATGGAGCTGTTTTGGCTGGTTGACGGACAACCTGGGGGTGGCGCAGCGACGGAGGGTTCCCCCCGGTCCGCTACCAAGCAGGGGTTGTCGTAGTGTGAAGAGACGGAGGTGCAGGAAGGTGTAACGGGGGGGGGGAGCCGTATGCAAAAGTTTAGGATTGACATTATGGGGATGTTTGTTTGTTGGGGATACGTTTGTGCTAATTCGTGTTACTTGAACCTTCATGCTGCTGAACGCTTAGTTCTTAAGACCCAACGCGCGCTGCACAGTAATACAGTTGTGTGTGTTGGAGAAAGTGACCGACACCCATATAATATCAGTGAATGGTGACGCAGCAGTAATAGGACCCGAGGGCTCCGTGGCGCTTTGCTATGTCTAACAACGTGGCGTTGTGCGGTGAGCTGATCGTCCATCTCATAATTGAACTGGTTGCAGTGCGCAGTGTCTTGGGTACTTGGGTGGTCTAATTGATAAGTGTTGATGCTTCCCGCCCGCCTGTTTTGATGCTTCCCCCGCCCGCCAATGCGCTTGGAAGTGGGAACACAATAACTGCTAATGTGATCGGGACGATGAGAATGATCTTATACGATGAGAATAATCCTGGTGATGATGGTTGGTGGTTGCGAGTATGTTGGATGTTGGGTTGGCAGTTGCCATGCTGGCTGTGTTTTGTGGCACACATAATGTGGCGGCAATTCAAGTGTGTTGCAGGACCAGCACCAGCAGCGGTCCTCTGAGCAACCTGCATGGTTCACAAGTACGACAGTCCTTATTTAGATAAAGTAGCGACGGCATGGAATCCGAGAATTGATTCATGCAACCATTTGCGTGTTTGGGGCGATGTAGCCGGCAGCCCATGCATTGGCGGGAGAAGAAGGGAGGAATGTGGGTGGCACAGCTCCAAGGAGGGATGGACCGTAAGCACCGCGGTTGTAGCTGCAGCATGTTGTGCAGCACTAGGGTTGTAGTGCAATGTAGTACGATGCTTCCTTTTGGGGCCACGACACGGCGACTCTGTGCCGTACTGTCGTATTGCCTCGCCCATTGCGAGGTACGGCAGTTGAGCACGTTTTTCCTGCATCGTACTTTTTGAAGAGGGGATGTACGAGGAGCCTCAGGATGGATGGCTACATATGGCGCGGTAGGGTTTCTGCCGCATCGGGGCGGTAGGGCTCTTAACTTTGCCTTTTTGCGCAGTAAGAATTGTGCTCGTGTGTTATATACATTACTACGATTTATATGTACTGCAATTGCGTGCACGACCTGCCTCGTGAGGCGCGAGATTATGCTTCATGTGTCTAATGGCTTCCGGGCCGCAGTTTTGGCCAAACGGCATTCTTTCCTTTTACAATTTCCTGCGCTTGTGTTTCGCTGATTGACGACCCTTCGCTGCTGCTTCGGCAGCGGCGACGGCGGCGGCGGCGGCAGTACCTCCGGAAATTCCGCGGCGCGCCGATATGCGGTGGCTTGAACTGTGGATCAGGTCGGTGGTTCGATTTGGACTACTGACGGGTGGAACTGATGGCGAGCGGGACGTTTGGCAGTGTGCGAGGTGCGAAGCACCTGTGGCTGTGGAGCTGGGCGCGTGCGAGGAGGAGCGAACACCAGCACGCAAACTGTGCCGTGGAAACGGAGCCGTGTACATGTGGGTGCCTCTCCTTTAATATCTCGCCGAAACAGGCGACCCTTTAGCAGTGTGCTACAGGAAGTGTCTTCGACCTTGCATGCGATATGCGCTGCGTTTTTTTATGGCTGCGGGAGGTTGATGATGTAGCTTTGGGAGGCCATTGCCCTTGGGTCGGTGGCTTTGGGTGTAGGAAGGAAGAAGGGAGGGTGGCGGGGCGGATTGAGGGAGCGAAGTGACGATTTTACGGTATGTCCTTGGGCTGGCTAGTGGTGCCGACGATGCAAAGGATTGCCTGTGTGTGAGTGTGTGCCTCGAAGGCAAACTAAGCCGCCAGGATGTGCACGTGTGCGCGTGCGAGACTATGGCGCACACACGTCCTCCTTCGAGTCCATTGTACTGCGTTTTGCTGATCGACGCTTGGGAAATCCAGGTGTCATCATAGTAACAATCGCATGGGAACGTATGTGAGCTAAATCTTACAGATAAGCGGAGCTTGCGGGTAGAATCGGGAAGGGAAGGGAAAGACTGTGGGTGGGGAAATTTTCGCTTGCGTTTGGGAAAGAATGGCTGTACTAAAGAGATGGTCCTTGGTGGCAGGGCCCCAAGGATGCCCTGTGCCGCTGTACGCTCCGATGAATTGCGGGGTAATAGTCCCCCAGGTTGCAACAACGTTAAGCAATGCGTGGCAATGATAAGTCCTAGCTTATTGCCCGAGGTGCTCGGCTGTTGGGCTGATCTGGGGCTGGTGGGCTGTTTCATCGTAAGGTAGAGCTTACGTAATATCGTTACAGGTTATCGTTGGGGTTGCTCCTTTCCATGCGACCATGTGCGTTTCTTTTTACAGCAAATGTAATTTACTGTCTGATGGCCTAGACGCCTAGCCGGGCTTAAACGCGCGAAACGCGCTGTTCAACTCATGACCGCCGCATAGTTAGATGCGTTCCTCAAATGCAGGCTTTCGCTTTGGAAGGTCTATGGCTAGGGTTGAACGCATTTTTGGTAGGGCTCACTTGCGGCTGGATAGGGTTCAGTGGAGTCTATGGCCGGTAGGAGGAATTGAATTTAGCTCGAGGATAAATGAGTGCCGCAGCGATGCGTGGATGTATGTATTATGACTGGAGCTATTTGCATGAACACGCAGGGAGGAATCAAGTGGAGTTGGTCGACAGAGGAAGGCTCAGGCCAACGTGGCCCAGAAGGTAGTTTTGCAACGCCAATTTTAGTCCATAACTTACACATATTTCAGCTTGTTTTCCGGCTATCCCTGTGCAGCTCCAGTTTCACGGTGATGGGCTGGCCCAGCAGTATGAGCCGCTTCTCATGCGTTTGGTATGCACGCGGTACGTATAAGCACTGTCAGATGTAGGGGCTATCGACTAGACAGGTGGCTATGCTCTGGTGCTCCCCTAATCACTAATCCTTCCGCATCTCAGGACGCTTGGTTTTGCCATCCAGTCCTTCCACCTGCTGGCCGTTTATCGCCTATGGGAGGGCTACAGTGAGTTCTGGAAGGGCTGTCAGGGCAGGGCCGATCCAGGCAGCGCCGCGGACTTGACGTCGCAGCACGGAAAGGGCTTTGTCAAGGAGGGGAACGGCGGGCGCTCCAACCTCCTCACCCTCCTTCACCCGACCCTTCGTCCCTCCGTTTCATTCCGCCTGCCTTCCCACTGCCGTAATCCATCTTCCAGAACGCACCTGAGCGAAACCCCAAATCCGACCGCTCTTTCACTTCTACCCGCCATCCCTTTCTCCCACCCCTGCCATCCCCCCCTCCTCCTCCCCCCGCTTCCGGACTCTTGTTCCCCCTCCGCCTCCTCACTCATGCTGCAGGAGCGGGCTCGGGCCGCCACCCCCTCTCCGGTCATCTGCTTGCTTTTGCGGGCCTTACGGTGCCCCTGGCTAAGCACGTGGTGCTCCAGGGGGTGGCCATGTTCGCCCCGCGGACCTACATGCAGCACCGGCAGCAGCTGCACCTGGGTGCCATGTTGGCGCGGCTGGTGGGGCTGCTCATGCAGGTGCGGCTGCGTGGCTGCGTGCGTGCCTCCAAACCCGCTGGGGACGGAGGAGCCGTGAGGCAGGCGGCCGCTGTCCCCTCGCGTGTATGCGTGTATGTATGTGTTTGCGTGCTCGCGCGTGTGTGTATGCGTGGTTGTGTAGGTCGTGTCGCCAACTTGCCCCTCCCCGCCTCTTCCCTCTCCCCTATCGTCCCGCAGGCCACCAGCGAGTGCGCTGCCGTACGTGCCAAAGCGTACAAGCAGGAGCTGGTATTAGCTGGGCTGGGCATGATGGTGCAGCAGGTCGGCAGCTCCCGGCGGTCCGGGAGGAAGAGGAAGGAAGGGAGATAAGGGCGAGAAGTCCAAACGAACCAACTGCCGACGCCCAAAGCTGCGAACTGTGGAGTCCATTCCGCCCGGGGGGAAAGGGGGATGACGGGGGAAAGGAGGCGGGATAACGGAGAAGAACGGGTAAAACACACCACATGCGGTGTGGGAGCTTATCATCATCACCATCAGCTCGTGCAGGCGCGGCGGGCGGGGGAGCCTCGGCCCTCCAAAAGTAGATCTGCGCACTCGCCGACGCTTCTTCCAAGCCCCACCCCGCCCCGCCCCGCCCTGTCCAAGGAAGGAATGGCGTTTCCAAGCGCCAATTCCTCGGGGCCACACACACACACACACACACACACACACACACACACACATTGCTCACGATGCTCTGGACTTCCGATAATTGTCTCATGACGATTGTTGATGTTGTTACAGGGTGGTTAGGCTTCACCAGTGGCCTCCTTCCCGAGGCAATTCCCTGCTCTCCCCTGCTAGAGGGGCACCCTAAGCCATTCACCCCATCCGACTTCAGAGTGTACTCTTTGAGTTTGGCAACTCACCACCAGCATCCAACCAAATCTAGCGGATCAACGGCGCGTCAACTTAGTTCCTGGTCAGCTCGCGAGATGATTTTATCACGTCCTACACCGTCCACAAGATGGGGGGCCATCTCCCATTTCATCACCTCTCAAACACCCCGAGAGGTCGGCAGGCGGATTTGAACCCGGACGCGCCGGGACGCGACGGGAGCAGAAGCCCGGCCTTAACTTCTGCCAGCCGCCTGCTTGATTGTTATATTATATATTGTTATATTATTACTATTGTTATCCATACAAATAGTAATAGAACTTACCGGCATACACCCCATTTCTCTCCACCCCCCCCTCCAGGACCCCGCCAGGGTATTCTTGGGTCACCTGGGCCTTACTGCCCTGGCCTGTCTGTGCGGCCACCTCAGCCGGGTGGGCCCGGATGTCGACATGCCGACAGAGACACTCAAGTTCATGGTCACGTACTGCGGACTGCTGGCGCTCAACTCGCTGTGCGGGGGGAAGGGGAAGGAGGGGGCCCGGCCTGTCGTGTCGTGTCTTGCGGGGCTGGAGGGAGGGAATTCGTTGTTGGCTATGTAAGTAGGACAGGACGAGGCAGAGGCGTGCGTGGCTGGGCTGGATGGGGGTCGGATAATTGGATGCGTGGGTTGAGCATTCTGGATTGAGCATTCATTGGCGGCGTTGAGTGACATTCTCTGGCGAGAGGTTCCCGGGAGGAGCTGGGAGCCGCCTCTCTTTCCCTGAGCCGGTGTCTCAGTCTGATTCAGACGCACACCTACTCAGTTTGTATTGTACTCTTTTTTGCCCCAGGTACAACACGCTGATGGGCCCAGCGCCTACTTGGGCAGGTGCGCGACCCTTGGGTCGGTTAGCAAGTGACAGCCTCCTGGACGCCGCGGGCGACATGAACAGCCAAGCTGCAATCGGAACCGCAGCCAGCACCGCAGCCAGCGGCGCTGCTGGGAAGCACGACGGCAGCCTCGACGCGTCGGCAACGCACACGCCGCGCCTGTCGTACGATGGTGACGTCGCCGCCGCATCCGGCGGCATCGTGACGCCCTCGCCGCCGCTGGGGATGTACAACTCGGCGCAGCATACGTCGCTGCACGGGCCCAGCCCGCGCGGCGGCGGCGGCTGGAGCGGCGGCGGCAGCGGCGGCGCTTTTGACCACGGCGTACGAGCATCTGTGGACTTGGGTGTTCTGCAGATGCTGCATTCGGAAGCTCTGACAGGTCACGGGCATCACCACGGCATTATAGGCAGCGGCGCCGCCGCCGCCGCAAGCGCGGCGGGAGTATTGACTGGGCCAGCGGCGATGGCGGCGCCACCGCTGCTGGTACGAGTTCACAACACGCATCTCATTAAGCTGTGTGTGATTCGGGCCTTTGCGATGGCGTATCAAGCTGCACATATGGCACAGGTAGGTTTCTGTGTGTGTGCACATGTGTGTGTATGAATGTATGTGACACCACCTTCTGGAGTTGCGTTACCCACGAAAGGTATAACCTTGGGGGGGGACATACATACATATATACATACCTGGCGGGCGGCTGGCAGAGGATAAGGCCTGACTTCTGCTCCCGGAGTGTCCGGGTTCAAGTCCGCCTGCCGACTTCTCGGGTGTTTGAGAAGTGTTGAAATGGGAGGTGGCCCCCCATCTTATGGACGGTGTAGGACGTGATAATATCAACTTGCGAGCTGACCAGGAACTAAGTTGAGGCGCCGTTGATCCGCTAGATTTGGTTGGATGCTGGTGGTGAGTTGCTGAACCCAACGAATAGATTCTGAAATTGGATGGGGTGAATGGATTAGGGTGCCCCTCTCGCAGGGGAGAGCAGGGAACTGCCTCCAAGGGAAAGGGGGCCGCTGGTGAAGCTTAACCACCCTGTAACAACATACATCCCTGGAGCCCTGATGAGGGGGGGGGTCCAAGGGCCCGGAGGGGGCCGAGGGGGCTGTGTGTCCGAAATAGATATCGATATCGTAAAAACGCAAATTTTAGGTGAGAGACGTATTTTAAGATGGATGCACTAAGTTGACGGTCCTAAATCATTTTCTGGTCCTAAACCTGCTGCCGTATTTCTCCCGACGCTGTACACGTCCTGCCGTTCTTTCCATTCCAGGTTGTACGTGACTGCCGCCGTCGCGGCGAGCCGCTGCTCCATTACTTCGGGTCAATTCACCTGACGGCGCTGGGTACCATACTGTACGGCGCACCTCCGTTGTTGGCGCTGATCAGCCCCGCGGCCTACGCGCGCTGGGGTGGTGCACTGAATATGTGCAGCTGGGCTCTGACGTTGACAGTACGGGTCTTTTGTTTGATTTTGGAGCCCGCAGGCATGCACGACATGCACGTGATGCGGTCATTCCTGTTCAACAACGCCAATGCGATTTCGTCAGATTTCGGAACGTCGGCCTTCGCGACCTCCACCGGCGCCATGACGCTGCTGTGGGTGGTCGTGCACGCGTACCTGTTGGTGAGCCGTGGCGTGCACGGCGGCGCTGGCGGCGGAGCGCCGCCGCCGCCGCTCCCGTACATGGAGCTGTTGCGAACGTTGTCCACCTACCCTTTGGTGTGGTTGTTGGCTGTAGCCGTCAACATAATTTCTAGGGTGCCCCGGGTGACGTGGGTTGGCGGCGGCAGTGGCGGCGGCGGGGGAGTTGCTGCTGGTTCCGCTGGCGGGGGCGGGGGCGGCAGCGGCGCCGCTACCGGCGTCGCAGCCGCGGCGGTGCCGCATGTCGCCGACGGCGCCGACGTCGGACTAGGTGAGCGGCGGCACAGTCTGCCCTTGCGCCGCCGCCACCTCCTGCACCACAACCACCACGGTCACAACCATCTCCACCACGGCATCTTTGGCGCCGCTGGCGTCAGCGCCGCCGCGGCCGCGGCCGCGGCCGCCGCTGCGGCGTCGAGCGGCGGTGCGCACACGCAGCATAACCATCCTCACGTCCATGCCCACGTCCCAAGCCATCGTTCCGTCTCCCTTGCCAACGACGCTGCGACGCCGCTACAGGCATATCCTCACCTTCACCGTAACCGCCAAACCCTGGCCGGCTATCCGAGCGCCGCGCTGCCCAGAGTGCGGAGCCTCGGACACCTGGCAAACGCGGCAGGTGGCGCTGGCGGCAGCAGCAGCAGCAGCAACAGCAACAGCGGCGGCCTTGTACACACACCTGCCATTGCTGCCACAACTGCCGCCGCCGCATCGCCGCCGCCGGTTCCCGCCACCGTCACAACCGCCACCGCCGCTACAGCCTGGTCGCCGCAACGATTGATGAAAGCTGCTAGTGAACTTTCTGGTCCTGGGCTTTCGCCTCGCAGCCGCGCCAGTCCAGCTGGCTTGGTTGGCGTCGGCGGCGTGGGCGGATTTCATGTACCACAGCTGCAGATCGGCGGCGGCGCCGTGGCCGCCGCACCCAGTCGTCTGGCGTCATCCTCTGTCGCTGCCACGAACACACCGCCGCTGTCGCCTTCTACGCGCCAGCCTCCGACGCCCATCTCCCCTAGCCCCTTTCTCAAGGCGACGTTGACGGCCCGAGCGGCGCTAGGGCTGCTGGCGACGCCTTCGTCGCCGCATGTCGATGAAGACACGTGCGATCCAATGAAGGCCCAGGCCGCGGCGGCGGCGGCGCTCACGCCCCTACCTGGCGGAGGAGGCGGCGGCGCCGCGGGGAGTGCTGGCCTTGGTACCGTCCTCCCGCAGAGCCCGGCGTCATCGTCGAGTCCAAGGGCGAGCTCTAGGGCAAACACGCCCACAGAGTCGGCGGCAGCGACAGCGGCGGTGGCGGATGAGTCCCTGGCGGCAGCCGCGGGCACCTCAGGTTCGTCCGCAGAGGCCGTCGCCGTACTGTCGCCGGGGTCACCTCCGCCGGACCCGCTGGCGGGGCCCGCGGCGGAGGTGATATGGTCGGCGGCGGCACATGCAGTCATCGCGGAGTGCAGATTAGAGACTGAGGCGATGGCGACGGTGACGGCGACGGCAAGGGCCTCAGCAGCCGAGGAGGTTGCGGCGGCGGCGGCGGCGGCGGTGGCGGTCCCGTCGGAGCCCGAAGCCCTGGAGACTTCTGGCCTGACGGCGGCATCGGGCTTCACCATATCTCCTTACCTGACGCAGGCGTCGTCGCCAACCTCCACGACGGCGGCTGCACCTGTGTCGGCGCCGGCGCCGTCAGCGGCGTTGGCATCAGCAGCAACAGTCGCCGCCGCTGCAGCAGTTAGTCCGGTAACCAAACTGGCCTGGAGAGGAAAAGAGTCGGGGTCAACGACATTGGTTGCGACGGTGGCGACGGCGGCGATGGAGGGGGAGCTGGCGACGGCGACAGCGACGGCGGCGCCGCTGCCGTCACCACACCCGTTGAGTTCTCGCGGTCAGGCATTGAATGTGGAGGAGGCGGAGGAAGCGGAGGCAGCAGCGGAGGCGGAGGAGGCAGCGCCGGAAGTGGAGGTGGAGGGCGTAGGGACGGTTGCGGAGGCGGCAGCAGTTCCTGGGCTGGGGTTGGAGGGCTCACCTCCGCTTCCGCCGCTTCCGCCGCTGAAGGACCTCCTTACCGAGTACGCGGCTCTGAGCCCCTTTCTTCAGGTAGGAGGTTAACAGGAACCTAAAGACCTCGGAGCTGGAGGATATGATGGGGGTGAAAATGGCCGAGTGAAAATGGCGTCGAGGCCCGAAAGAAGAAAACTTTCCGTGCCTTTGCTTTTCCTCCATTGAAGTGCCATTCAGACCGAGAGGGAACCTTAAATCGGAAAAAGTTTGAGGGTTGATGCCTTCATTTTTCTGCTGCATGGTTGCTGGCTCACAGGCTTTAGTAGCTCTTAAGAGCTCCAGTTGCTTCAAGGAGCTTCAAGGAAAAAGCCGCGCGCCGGACTTATGATCGGATACCCTTTTCCCCCACTTCTTTTCCCTCCCTCCTACCTTCTTCCTTCCTGGGCTCACAATTTTGAGTTGTCCCCTCCCTCCCTCCCTCCCT
>NW_003307635.1:76072-102271 GCF_000143455.1 Volvox carteri f. nagariensis
CTGAGGATCCCCGGCGCCTTTTTTCCTTACCCTGGGATTTCTTCACCCTGGCAATGGATTTCTGTGCCCCTTCTTTCTTTCCCTCCACCCCCCCAACCCACCCCACACTCCAGCCCACCCAGCTCTCTCCCCCCTTTGTAACCCCCTACACCCTTCCCGGCAACCCAATCCACCATTGAACCCACCATTTGCTCCTTGAAAAGTACAAAAATAAATAATGAATTCTCTCCACACCGATGTTGAAGCTCTTGTACGTGCTTCCTATATGCTTTCCCCGCTCCTCACGTCAGCGACTCGCGGGCCCGAAGCAATCCGACAGCCGCCGGCGAATGCTCGAGCCCTCCGCAACCTCATCCCCGCGGGTCGCGGGATGGACCGCCGCGGCAGCAGCCGCCGCCACCGGCACCGGCACCACGGCGGCTGCGGCGATGTCGTCGTCATCATCGCTCCGCCGCCACATGCTCCGAGACCGCGCCGCCGCTGCCGTACGGCTTCTTGTTGTAATCCACGCAGGACTTCCGGTCCTGCGACTGGCGCTGGATTTGATGAAGCCGCGTTACAGGTGAGGGGGTGGGGTGGGGGGACTTGGGGACTTGGGGGAGACTGAGGAGATTAAGTTTGGTGACAGCGCGTACGTGTGTGTATGTATGTTTGTATGCTTCGAGAAGGAAGATCGCCTACTTCTGACTCCACCCCCCGGGCTCCCGACGAGTCGTGAAGTGGAAAAGAGGGAAGAGAGCGAGCAGCAGCAGCAGCTTAGGTGTTTTGGTAGAGCTTTGCGGGGTAGAGGAAAACAAGAGCCGCCGCTGGCGGAGGCACGTGACCTAGCCGCTCAGGCTAGGCAATTGTCGTACGTGTACGGCATATACTGCATGCAGGACGACACCCGCCAACGCCGCGCCGCCGGCCTGGAGCGCAGCTGCGCCTGGTAGTTCCAGTCACAGCAGCAACTTCTGGGGCTTTGGCAAATTCTTGAGTAGCAAGGGCGCCGTTGGTAATGGCGGCGGCGGCGGCGGTGGTGGCGGCGGTGGTGGCGGCGGCGGTGGCTGGCTGTCTGCTTTTGCCGCTGCCACGGGTTTGGGCGAGGCTCTGTACGGCCAGCCGCCGCCCCTGGAGTCCCGGCCTCTGCTGCTGCACGACGCCTGCATGCTGGCGGATCTTGTGCTCACGGCATTGCCGTACATGGCTCCGGAGCTGTTCGCTGCGTGGCGGAGCTGGTTGTGGCCGGTGATGTTGGTGGTGGTGGAGGAAGTGCGACTGGTGGGTAGGGATGGACGGATGCAGGGTCTTGAGGCTGGGGCGGGGGCGGGGGGTGAAGTTGAAAGGCTTTGCGGTGGGCAGGATTAGGACTGGGCCGGGGAATAGGTTTAGTGGTTTAGAATATATGACTTGGGGGTTTTGAAGAGGAATTTAGAGGAGGAGATATTTCATACGGGGATGTGCGTATGTATGTGTGTGTGTGTGAGAGAGAGGGGAACGGCAAATTAGGTACCATTAAAATATATGAATGCAGTTTGGCAGCAAGGGACAGCAGTACCAGGCAGTTGGGGACGTGTGTGGGGGGGTGAGTGGGAAGGGAAGGTTCCGGACGTTGGCGGCTTTCGTTAAGATGATGAGTAGTAGCCACCTTGTGAAGGTGAGGCGGCTTCACCCCTACAACCGCTATCACGACTCCTACCATGATCATCATCTTTGCAAGCACCGCTTAATGATAAAGATGGTAAGGACAGTGCCAATATGTTATCCTCCCCCTCCTCCCCTCCCCTCCTCCCTCTCCCCCTCCTTCTCCCCCTTCGGGCAGCGGCTTCACCCGCTCCCGGGTCGTCTTTCCCCCCTTCTCCCCCTCCCCCTCATCATCATCCTTTTATGGCTGGCTCTTTGCTGCTTGGCATCACATGACGGACTGCCCCTCCCCCCTCCCCCCTCTGGCCCTCGTTAGTTTGTGCCCGAGGGCCTGGGTGTGTGTATCGGCGGCCCCAGTCGCCCCCTCTATGCCCTCTTCTTCGCCTCCGCGTTGTGGCGGCTACTGGAGCTCAACCCCACGACCTTCCAGTGGGCCACCGCGCTGCGACTGTCCGCGCTCATGTACCATTCCACGCTGCTGTACGACAGCGGTACGATGTACGGCACCAACGGCAACACGGCTGGCCAGCTACACCCTCTTATCCGTACTGCCGTTTTGTCCGTCGGCGGTTATGTGGCGTCGCACCTCCTGCTGACACAGGCTGTGCCGGCGGCGAACCTGGCGGCGGCCGCGGCGGCGGCGGCGGGGCGGCGGCTGCCCGCGGCGCGGCGGTGGCTGTACGGCATGTTGTCAACTTCGGATGGTGCGGTGCTCTTGGGCCTTGCGGGCCTTGCTGTCGTACATATCGTAACGACCGTTGTGGACCTTGACGCTTACCGGTCCTCGGAGGTGGATATGGTTTCGGAGCTGGTTGGTTTGGTCAAGGTAAGGTGGTGTGGGGTGGGGGCAGGCTGTAGGTTCCTTCCCTCCGGCCTGTCCTCGTTCCTTTTCTCAGCTGCCGTCCCTCTCCCTCTCCCCTTTTACCCCCCACACTCCCCCGCCACACACCCATACACACACATACACACAGGAAGTGGTAATCACGAGCTCTCAGGGCTATTTCCGAAGGGGGGAGGCGCTGCCACCGGCTGTGTCGTACAGCCTGATGGGGGGTCTGTCGGCGGCGGTTCTGGTGGCGGCGCTGCGGGCGGTGTACCTTGTCAGCCACGAGAGCCAAGGCCGGGATGCCGAGTGGTGAGTGGAGGGGTTAAAACGAAAAGGGGGCCAGAGGGGAGAGGGACAGCGGAGGAGAAAGGGGCTCAATAGCGCGCGCCGTGTCTGCATGTAGAGGTGGAGGAGTAGCGAGTGGGGCCTTGCGCGCGTGGGGGCTGTGGGGTAGTGTATGTCTCCACACACGAGCGTACCTGTGTATGTATGTATGTATGTATGTATGTGTGTATGTGTGTATCTGTTTGGCAAGTGGCATTTACCACTGCTGTCGTCTAACCCCCCTCCGCCCTCCTTCGCTCCAAAACCCAAGTCCCTAGCCTCCTTCTTCCCTTCCTTCCTTCACCTTCCTGTCCTTTGGTTCCCGCACAGGTACCGGCAGCACGGCGCGGCGCTGGCGGCCTTGCATGACGTGGCAGCCCGAGAAACGGATGTGGACGAGCTGTTGGCTACCCTGGAGCTGGAAACATTGGACATGTACAACCGTGAGGCATACGGGTAGCGGGGGTTGGGGAGGGGCGGGCAAAGTCACTATTTTTTACAGGCTTTTTTTGTTCTTTTTCTTCAGAATCAACCGTTGACTTGAAAAGCCAAAAGCCCGGCATGGTGGCAGTGAAAGCGTGGATTGAGTACTCGTATAAACGTTGTTGTGACGGTGGTGGTAGTGGTGGTGGTGGATTAAACCTAGTCCGAGAACACCGCAATTTGTTCAATAATCATTAATTGATGAAATTGATGGTGGTGATGGTGATGGTGGAGGTGATGGTGGTGGAGATGGTGATGGTGGTTTGTGCCGTCGTATACCGTTGTAGGCGCTGTCTATCTGCTGTGCGGCGCTCCTCAGAGGCCAGATTGCCTCATCAGGCAATGCGGGGGCCTCCGACCTCGCCCGCTAGTGCCCTGGCGTTGCGGGGTCCGGTGACCTGGTGCCTCTCTGGGGGGCCGGGCTGGGGGGGGGGAGGTCGCGGAGATGAGACCCGCAGACTTGCGGTCGACCTGCTGAGCTATAGCTTCCGCATTCTAGTTTCGTAAGTTTATAGATTGGTAGAGTTACTGGTTCGAATCTTAGTACCTTCATGATGCGCATATTACCATCATCAGTTTTTTCTTTCTTTTTCTCCGCGGTCCACCTCCCTGCCCTTCCACCCTTCCACCCTTCCACCCTTTCAAACCCCCGATACCGAAAACCCGCTTGACACGCAGGCTGCTCGGTGTATCTCGCCGTAATGCCTCAGTACGGCAGGCTCCTAAGCTCCAGCTCCTGCGGATGGGGCTGGGGCCCGCCGGACAGCCCGTACGGCACCTTCGGCGGCGGCACTGACGACAGCCCTTACGCCGGTGGCGGCAGCGGCGGTGCTGCCGACCCGTTCGCCTCCCAGTACGGCTCCTTGCTCATCCCAATCCACGAGCTCAGGGCGCTGAGGTCGTTAGTGGGCACTGGCGGCGGCACTGGCGGCGGCACTGGCGGCGGCGGCGGCGATCTGAGCGGGCTCCAAGCTGCTATTTGTACTTGGGAGTGTGTTCGTACAATTGTCTCCCAAATGAGGGCTCAGGAGGTGGCCGTGGTAACGGACCAGGGCCCCGTGTTGGGTAGGAGGTGAGTGGGTTTGGAGGGGTTTGACTGGGCGGTTGGCGGTTGGGATGAGGTTAGCTCGGGTGCTTCTCAGTGAGAAGTTCTCACGGCCCTGGGATATCCAACCTACGGACAAATGCTGCTACCTGCCGTACCTGCGTGGTGGCCTCAGCGCTCTTTCCTTGGAGACTCAGGAAGATCCCAAGTCCACTGCGCTGGTCACCATCCGCCGGAGCCGTGTTGCTTCCCCTTTACCCCGGCCTCGGCGCCTCCCTCTCTCTCTCACACACACACACACACACACAGACAAACACACAAAAAAGAAACCCTTCCCCCCCGGGCCCCCCCGCAGCACGGGTTCCACCCCCCTGGACTGGCTCCTTACAGCTTCCTTCGCTTCCAACCTGGCTGTCGTACCGGTTGCGGGGCTAGGGGCTGGTTTCGGAGCCGGAAGCAGCGCTGCTGCCGGGCTCGGCGGTGGTGGCGGCAGCAGCAGCTTCAGCACTGTGGGCGGTGGCGGGTATGGCTGTCCTACTAACTTGGTTGGTGCGCTGCTGGTCCTGAGTCCGGTGCATGGCGAGCTGGACTCCGGTCTGCTGTGCCTCACTGCGGATGTGGCGCATGCGCTGGGAGGGGCGCTGCACTTGCGACACATGCTGGCGGAGTACCGGGCGGGGGAGCAGATCCTTTACGTGAGGAGGGCTGGGCGCAGGATTGGCTTGACGTTTTGGGGGGGGGACGGAATGTATGGCGGAATGTGTGTATTGTACGGGAGGCCGGGGAGGTGAAGGGGCTGGGTGGAAACGGCAATGGGGCTGGGTGGAAGGGTTTGGAGAGGAGTGAGTTGGGGGGAGAAGGGAAATTGCTTCGTGATGTAGTATATGTATCTTGCGATGATGATGATCCTCCTCTCCAACTCCCAACTCCCAACTCCCAACTTCCTTTCCCCGGCCGACCCTCAGGACGTTCTGCCTTCCAACGTAGCAGATGCCCTCATGTCCCAGAAGATGAATATGGACCCCAGGTACCGGAGAATATCACACGGCACATTGGCGACGAACAACATCACCACCAACACCACCACCACCAACAACAACAACAACGGCGGTAGCAATGGCAGCTATGGGACAGGCGCAAGGACGGTGTCTGGTAGCGGCCGGGGTGGCCGGCTCTCATCAGCAGGCCAGGTGGCCTTGCCGCCGCCGGAGGCGCTGGCGCCGGCGTCAGAGGCGGCTGGCGGCGACGCCGCTGCGGCGTCGGCTGCACCGGGTGTCACCAGCACCGTCAGCGGTGCTCGCGCCGATGACGGCGAGGGTGATGCGGCTACTGCTGCCGCTGCCGCCGCCGCTACAGGCGCTACAGCTCCAGCTGACCTGGCGAACCGGCACCCTGGTGGCAGACAGTTGACCGTTAGGACGAGCTCCGGCGGAGCGTTGTGTGGTGCGGCGCAGCGCCGGGAGAGCCCGACGTCATCACCGTACAACACGCTACAGCAGCAGCAGCATCCGTACAACCATCTCTTGCGGCCTCTGCCCACCCAGATGCCGCATCCGCAACTGGGAAGCGGTGACGGCGGTAGTGGTGGTTTCGGAGCTGCCGGGAGAGCGGCGGCGGCGGCGGGAGCCGTCGGCTTGGCGGTCGGATCGAGTGGTGGGACGTCGCCTATTGGCGGCGGCAGCGCGTTCTTGGGCAGTATCGGCAGCACCGGCGACATCGTATACAAGTAGGTGGAATCACCGGGTGAGGGCGAGAGCGTGCGATCGAACTATCTACAGCTATCTACAGTGCAATGCGCAATGCGGAGTTCGTTATATTTACGGTTGGGTGGTTGGTTGTTAGTCGGTGTCGGTTGGGAGAGGGTTTTTTCCGTCGTGAAAGCACAGCTGTGCTCGCTCTCGCTCGCGAGGTGCAAATGTCTTATCCAGTTTTAAGGTCTGCAATGTGGGAGCGTGCGGTTCACTTCGCATCGTGTGTTGCACACTTCCACAGCTACTAGCTAGCAGACGTGGTTTTTTTTACCTTATTTTTACCGTATTGGCCGCTCCGCAATGTCCCCTTGCCTGTTCAGGCAATGGCACGCGGGTGTTTCGGTCCTGTTCGCGGATATCGGTGAGCTCGCGGGGGGGTGGGAGGGGGGACGGGGAGGGGAAGGACCCGTCATTGGTCACCTTTGGGGGATGCTTCCCCCCCTTTTAAGGGCACCAAAGTCTCTTCTTCGTCGTCCCCTTCAGTTCTTTTTTTCTTCTTCCCTTTGCCGCCTGCATATGGCCCCCCACGGCAAGTGCAACGTTGTGATTGTTTTTGGCCCTTGACTGCCGTACGCAGTTGGTTGGACGAGTCTGGCCCAGGAGGTTGAGGCGGAGCAGGTGATGATGCTATTGCACGGTACGAAGTTGGTTAAGGGTAGTTGGGGGGTTGGTTGGACTGCAGCTATCGCTGCCAGAGGTCGGCAAATCAGTTCCCACGGCTACGGGAGGGCATAATTTCGGACCTGAAAAACCTGAAAATTTGTATGGCCGCCTTCCGGCGCCTAAAAAGGCGCCAAACAAGCATTATGAAAGGGCCGCAATGGAGGTTGCAAGTCACGTCTTTTGGTCGAAGTTTGGACATTAGGGAGCCGCAGCCTGACGGGGGCTTACGCCGAAATTCGGCTGCGGGTACTGTGGTACGGACCCGGAGTACCCGCAGGATTTGCCGACCTCTGATCACTGCCACTGCTGCTGCTACCGCTGCTTCACTTCTGCCTTTCCGTGCTGTATTTCTTCTTTCTGTTTGTTCGTTTCTGTAGTTTGCTAAGTGGTGAAACGGCGCCCCCTTATATCATCTGCGTGCCGTACAGAGCTGTTTTGCAAGTACGACGCCATTGCGGATGAGATGGGCATCTACAAGGGTGAGGGATATGGGGAAGAGAAGGGAGGGGAGGGGGAAAGAGGCCGGGGGAGGGTCCACCAAAGGTGGGCTGCCTCTGCTACTGCCTCTGCCTCCTCCGCTGCCTCTGCTGTTGCGTCGAAAGCAAGGAAAGGCAGTAGCACGTGGGGGGCGGTAATCTCAACCATGCATCAGCAAAACACATCATGGCAGACTCCTCCCCCCTCTGCGCCTCCTCTGTCGGTCCCTTGCCTTCTCCTTACCTGTGTCTTACCTGCCCGCATCCATCAGGGCTTCCCCTGCTGTTTGCTCAGCTGCGCATTCGGCTCTTCTAATCCCGCAGCGCCGCCCGACCCCACCACTATGACCGCTACGACCGCCATCGCCTACCTGTGCAATTGACCTTTCCGTCTATGCCCTCCTCTCCCTCTCCGTACATGTGTACGGCATTCTGGTACGGGCCTTCCCGGGCTGTATATTGTAATCGTTCTGCCTGCCTGCCTGTTCTACTCGCGGCTCGAATCGCTTGATGGCGCTGACGCGGCTGAACGCTGCGGGGCAGTTGAGACCATCGGTGAGCTGCCGGGCGGGCGGAAGGGGGGAAAGACGAACCACGAACGAGTGAAGGGGGGGAAGGGGGGCCTCTGCTGGCGACCCAGTTGGCAGTCCTGGATGCCTCCAATGTTCTGTTTTCAGAGGTAGCCATAAAAATGGTTCCAATAAATCCAGGATTCCTGTGATCCCCAGCAGGTGTCACAGGATTCCTCGCATCTGAGAGCCCGGGAATGTATGCATGTGTATTGAATGTGTGTGGTGATGTGTGCGCATGCGAATGGACCGGTGCGTAAACCCGAGCTGGGGGTGCAGGTGTAGTTGGTGATGGTGGTTGGTGGTTGGTTGTCGTCATGCCGCCTCGTACTTCACTGTCAATCCACGAATCACCTGCAGTACTCTCTCTCTCCCTCCCGCTGCATAATATATACATGCGCATACATACATACAGATGCACAGACGCGTGCACTGTCACACATACGCGGGATTGGGCCTCAGTTCTTTCAGACAACCAACCAGACAACGAAAAATATCGAGAAATTTTGTGATAATTTCACCATTCAAACAAAGCTCCGCTACCACTCGTATGTTTACATATGAATCCGCATCTTCAATTTTTAAAACACGCAGCACTTGATACTCGCGCTCACAAACGCACCCCCCCCTTTTCCCCCCTCGGCAGGCGACTGCTACATGGCGGCATCCGGTTTGCTGACAGAGGACCGCCATCACGCCGCCTCCCTGGTGGCGTTTGGAAAGGGGATCATCCAGGCCGCAGCCTCGGTCCACAACCCCAAGACGGGAACTGGTGTACAGGTGAAGGAGTTAGATGGGTGGGAGGGTGGGTGGGTGGGAGGGAGGGTCTGGCATGCGCTGCTGCCTAGCTCTGGGGTAGGTGGTGCGAGGAGGATAGGAATTCACGCCGGGAAATGATGCGAGGGTGCCGTACATGTTGCCGTGAATGTTGTACGGGTATGGGATATGTTTGGCACTTCATGCTGTTTCCTCCGCCTCCGCCTCTGCCGCTGTCTCTGCTTCTGGCTCTTCTGCTTCTGCCAGCGTTTTCCTTAACGGTTGACGGAATGAATTCCCCTTACCTCCTTCACGTGAACGGGAATATACGTACGTACATACAGATGTACGTGTATACACCTCACATACGGTACAAGTGCGTATATGTGCGTGTACACTGACCAAACGCGCTCTCCCCCCTCTCCCTTCCCCTCGCTGCCTCCTCTCTAAGCAACCCTCCACTGCCGCCGCAGCCGCCTCTTACTCCTCCTCCTCCTGCATCTCTGTATGTGTGTCTGTATGTACGTATGTCTTTGGGTTCCGGAGCAGATTCGTGTCGGTGTCCACTCGGGTCGCGTCATGAGCGGCATCGTGGGGCGTCATCGGGCCCGGTACTGCTTGTTTGGAGACACGGGTAAGCAGCGGCGGGATTTTCGACGGGTCATTTTCCCCACCCACCCGCATACACACTCGCACACGAAGCCATGTTGCTGTCTCGATACATTTTGACAACCCCCCCCCGCACACACACACACACTCCACCCTGGTAAAGCTACACCCCAAAGTACCATCCTCGCCAGCTCTTGCCCATGTAGCTCAAACCAAAAATAACAGTCACCTAGTACCGCTTACCGATAGAATGCTGTTTGAGAGTCGGGGCGGGTGGTAGGTTGTGAAAAAGGTTAAACGAGAGTACGGAAGGTAACTCTGCTGGCTGCATTGCTGTACACGTAGAGGAGCGGAAGGCCGCATGTTCGCTTTCTCGAACCTACCTGTGTTTCATCAACCCCGCTCTCGTACCCCGTTCCCCGTCAGTCTGTCCATCTGTCGGTCGGCGGGTCGGTCGCTCTCGCTCTCGCGCATGTAAACTATATCCCTATCTCTATCGATTTCCCGGATGTCTGTTGGTCTGTTTGTTTGTCCTCTCCCTTTCCTTCGCAGTCAACACGGCCAGCCGCATGGAGAGCACCGGAGTACCCGGCAGGATTCAGGTCAGGGGATGCATGTGCTTCGTTGCATCGGGTACACAGCCGTGTAGTGCACCTTGCCTTGTGTGCATATATGGGGTTGGGGGGTTGGGGAGCTGGGGGGTTGGGGGAGTAGGTAAGGTCCCGTGTGTGAGGTGTGGCTTTGCGGAATATGGCTATGGGTGTGAAACAGGCGGGAGACATACAGAATAGAGATGGACGGAAGGACGGACAATGAGCTGCGTTAGTTAAAAGGGTGAAAGCCAAAGGGCGGATGGGATTTTGGGGCAGGCAGGAAAGTGGGGGTTGTGTAGGTGTTTATGCATGTCACTATACCTGGGCCTTAATAAAAACCCTAAAAACCGAAACAAACTCGTACGATTGCGTTCGCATAGCGGCGTTCCAGGTTTAGGGACCCTCCGCTGCAATGCGGAGCGGGCCGCGGACTAAATAATCTGTTCTGTGCACGGCACTTGCAGGTTTCGGAGGTAACGTACTCGCTTCTCCTGTCTCATCCCACCCCGCTGGCCGGCGCGGATGACTTCGAGCCGCGCGGGGAGGTGCCGGTCAAGGGCAAGGGTCTTATGCGTACGTACCTGTCGTACGCCGTACTGGAGGATCTACAGCCCGCGCCGCTGTCGCAGTACCATTCGATCTTGCCGCCGTCGCCGAACTCACCAGCTGTGGCGCTACAGCTGCAGCAGCAGCAGCATGACGGCCACCACCACGGGGAGCTGCAGTAGCTATCAGCACCCGCAGATGCAGCAGCAACAACTCGCAATACCTGCAGCAGCTGCAGCGGCAGCGACTCACATCAAATTCACGTTACAGGTACAGCTGCCATCGCAGCGCATGACCCGAGAGATGAGCTCCAGGGCGGGGGAATTCCTATTCTGAGAGAATCGACGCACCGCAGTCGCTTTTCCTTTTTGAATGCGCGATTCAAAAAGGAAAAGTGACTGCGATGCGTTGATTCTCTCAGAATAGGAATTAATAGCTGACCTGACCGCACAAACATGTTTTTGGATGTCCTGCGGAATGGGCAGCATTGGACGCGCACCCACGGGATGCAAGCATGAGCACTACCAGCACCGTCAACATGACCATCACCACCACCAACAACATCAGAAGCAGAAGCAGCAGAAGCGGTGGTGGCACCGGGAGCAGCATATCAACATAAATGTAAGATGGCGGGCATGTTGGTTAACACAACGACGTGGCCTTGGCATGGGTTGAACCTGTAGGTAGGGCTAC
This sequence comes from Volvox carteri f. nagariensis, assembly GCF_000143455.1. Taxonomy (NCBI): domain Eukaryota; kingdom Viridiplantae; phylum Chlorophyta; class Chlorophyceae; order Chlamydomonadales; family Volvocaceae; genus Volvox; species Volvox carteri. Next base: position 87,030 of record NW_003307635.1, read on the forward strand.
GTGCTTTATTTACCTATTTACCATCTATCTGCTTGCAGTTTTACACCCTCGCCTTGGCGGAATGCGGATATTATCGCAGCCATGCCGGGACGGATGTATCGTACTCGTATATGTTTTCCAATTGTGGGAGCATACGGTGGCGTGGCGCAGTCCAGCGCTAGGCTAGTATCTTTGCTGCTGCTGCGTTAGCGTTGCTGACTATTTGGACGGTTTCGCTCTGGTGCAGGAGCTGTAAGCAGCAGTACGGGTTTTATATCCACTTGCGATGCCTTGCAAAAGTTTGAAACAGCGAAATGGTGAGCTTGAAGGCACAGCATAAAAATCGCCGTATCCGTCACAGCGCCTGGTTATAACATACCATGTCTTACCACCGCCGGCAGTGAGCAGGAGTTCAGCACCTCTGACACGGGGGTTCAATACAGGTGTCCTGCCTGCATTGCCTTCCTTCTCGTCGCTTTATCATCCCCAGACTTCGAGACCATTATCAACTGACCATTGTACCTCTCCATGCAAGTTACTAGTCCCACTCCAGCCAACGGAGATACATTCCTCCCACTTACATCATGGGCAAAGCTCGTCGCTGGACAGATCGCCAAAATCATAGCACCGGCCCCATCGTTGGCACCACCTTCATTTGTCGGCACTTTCTGCGTCGCTGCCAGGTCTTTTCGTCTACTAGCCCTAGAAGCATACGCAGCTCCGTACCTGACATCCTGCCTATCTACCTACCTGCCTGCCTGCCTGTCGTCCGCACATCTATCTTCCTACCTATCTGCATGTGTAGCAGCCAAGATATCGACACTCGCAATCACATGTAAAGCATTTTCTTACGACCTTTTAACACAAAATAATAAGGGAAAAGGATTCACAAGCAAGATAAGATAAGTAACTCGGAATATCGAATGGGGAAAATGAACAACACAAAGCAAGGCAAGCAGGGACGAGACCCTGATGACAAGTAACCAGGTAGCAAGACAATTACCGACCAACAAATAAATCATCAGCACTCCCTCCAAATAATAATGGAACGCCATTGCGAACGACAAAAACGTGGCTGTACACTTCATGAACATTATTCCCCGGCGGCCTATACACACCCTGCTGCTTCTCGTGCTTCACCTCGTCTGACTGGATACCCAGAACGCGTGAGTGGCCGCCAAAACACCGTCTACCGCTACACCTGTTATGTAACCAACAGGCAGCAGCTATACCAGTGCAGCGCACATCGTGATGAATTATGTACATGTATAGCAGCGTGGCCATGGCTTCCGTCAGGATCCCCGGCCTTTTATTCCAATATACACCTGAAGCACGGCCGCGGCGGCACCTAAGCGCCCCGCCAGCCCCAGCGCTGCAACTCAGATAGTATAACGCAAGCCGTTGCGAAGTATGGAACGGCTATGCCTATATAATGTCACTTACCCAGCAAAAGCAGGCTGTACGTCTTCCCATCTTGAAGGCTTTTATCTCCGTCATGATGACAATCCTGACAAACGCTTCATCTTAAAAGGATGATCAATGAGTATGCGACACGCGCCTGTGCATAATCATGACAATACGCACGCACATGTGCAGAGACAGGTTCTGACCCCTAGAGATAAGGTCGAGCAACCTATACACAAATACTATCACAATCATGTGAGGGCACCCCTAGGCTCTCCCATGCAGGCTCGCCCAACAATGGCAACCCGGAGCGTCCAGTGCTGCTTCAATCTTTGGTGCTTCTCTGGAACCTGGTTTCAGTGGATGCGCCCGCGCTCGAGCTTGAATTGGCGCGGATGAGCCCTCAAAGCTCCGCCTTGCGACCCGTGGGCCAGATCAGCTCCGCAACCAGGTCGTACACACCCGAAATGTACTTGATTGTCATCCCAGCAGCCCTGCATGCCACGCCAGCGAATATATGTATATGCCCCGCGTGTGTTCAATGTCGCGCATTTTTTGAAAGGGGGGGATCCTGAAAAGCTGGAGTTCCAGCAATTACCGCCGGTTGCGTTCCCCAGAGAGGTGTAACGAGGCCATAAGGGCCAGAAGATAGATTAGGGACGACGTACAACGCAAACACTCCTAGAACCCAAGCAATATGCACAAGAGAACAAAGACGTTAATCTATCATCGGTGTATTTTCTCTACACGCGGTGCTGTCAAAACGTCGCAGCAATCCTCAACCACGACATAGTGACGTTGTAACGCTGCTACAGGGAGCAGTCAAAACTCCCGCGTTGCACAGACTCCCACGCGCCACAGTATGTGTTCTGGCGTTAACGATATTCACTTGCAAGCTCGTACACGGCAATTAACAATACGGCCATACGCCCCACCTGAAGGACCTCTGCTGCCGCGCCCCCAGGTGCATGCTAACCGCCGTGGACCAGCGAATCTCCGCCTTGTCCGGCAGCTGTCCGGTGCTCAGGTTAAGCGGTGCGTCGTACAAGAGCTTCAGGTGCAGGACCTCGCCCATGTACCTGCTCAAGCGCGCGTGCAAGCTGGTGGTTAGCTGGATACAAAGTTCTCCTTGTCAGGGCCAGCGCACGCAAAACAAAATGCACGCTGTAAGAGAAAATTAGTAGAGGCGACGAGCCGATGAATTATTCGTAGTGAAGGCACCCAGACGCGCAGGACGGTGTAGGCAACGCATTACAGGCGGAAGGCAGCTACACGCAACTCGATGGTCTGAGACGCCTTTAGTGATGGGCATCGCATGGGGGGTAACCGCATATATGGGGGGTTAACCGCAATAAACTCGTTAGGCCTTTCGCCTCGGGAACGTATCCGTGTGGACGGGGCCCGGCACGCACCTGCCCAACGGGGTATACCCCGGGTCGGTGATGGGTAAGCCCAGGCGCCACAAGCACCTCGACATGAAGGCATCGCCACCTTCCGGAAACGACATCACGGATGTCTCCGGGTCGTTGATGCACCCCTATGTATGTCGGCATCGTATATGCATGCGTGCATGTGCAAACGGTCAGAAACAGCCTCGGATGGTAAACAACTTCTTAACCAATAAAAAACAAGGTATGCGCCTTCGTCTTGTTTTTTAATCTCGTGCAGACCCGGGTCCGCAATTAGCTGTACCGCCGACCCACATCACAAAATGCGCACATGTCTATAGCCCTGCCCTTGATCCGTCGTGGCTGATTTATATGGCCCCAGCCTGCCCTCATTCTCTCTCCCTCCGTTCCCACCTCATAAGCCCGAAGTCCATTGCCGCCACGCGCCGCTTTCAGCGCCTTGAAGAAGCCAATAGAAAAGATGAAGCCCACGCCACCGAACGGCACCGGACCCTCCCACTCCGTCTGACACCGCGTCTCGTTACCCGGGAATCGCTTCTTGCAAAGCGCCTGTGCGACACATTAATCAGAATGAGGAGTGACGAGCCACAGCGATACGACAGCAAAAGACTTGAGACAGGCAAGCTACGTGCAAACGGCGCTTCCCTCACCCGTTTTTCCACGTCTTTCACAGCCCGGAAAGCGCACCTCAACGCTACATCCGCAGCCCTTGGGAACCTTGTCATTTCCACCAGCCGGTCCCTCCACCTCCACATCGCCGTCCTTGCCGGCACCACTCGCCAGCAACCGCCGCGCTGCCGACCGCCGCCACCTTCCCCACGGCCCATGACAGGGGTAGCAACGCATCTCCCACACGCCGGGCTGCGGTGACTTGGATCCCACGTACATGGAATCCGTGATGAAGTACGGCAGCTGTGGATCGTAATCTCGCAACAGTGCCTTGACGCCGCGCATGAAAAAGATCGTATCATCGTCCCCCGATAGCATCCACAGAAATGGGTCGTGGCCATTACCCGTATTGCTATCGCTAGGTGGCACGGATGGCTCCGGCCAGCCGGGCTGCGCTGAGGATTGCCCGCCGTCATTCGCGGCTGCCGTGGGTAACGGCTGGGTCCATGGCGTCATGGCCGAGGCGTTCGTAATGGCCGCATAAGCTAGGATCGGGGTCATGGCGGCGCGGCGATCCCCCTCCAGATAGTGATCTCGCTTGTCATTGGCCATGCGACGATAGTTGGGGAACCATGCGTAGGATTCTCGATACCTGAAGCGTGGCCCGGATGCGAAGGATAGGGTGCGGGAACTCATTAGGATGGATGGGAAAGAAGGAGAAAAAGTTTCAGGGGGATCGGGTATAAGGAATAAAGAATGTTACAAAGGCATCAAAAGACGGGTGAGCGCCGCAAAGCTTACCTCGCGGCCCCAGCAACTGCTTCAGGGAGTAACTTGTCCTGTGGCGTGTCCAAAACGAACACCCCGCGCATGCCCTTCCGCCAGTAGCGACTAGCCTGGGCCAGCTGTAGGCGTTGCGGTGAGGATGGAGCCACAAAGATGAAGTCTTCGTTCCGCAGTGAACGGCGATCAGGGTTGGGTTTTGGATCGGGATCGGGATCGCCGTCTAAAAGGAGGTCGTCGCCAGAAGCCTGCTTGAGCGATCTGCTCCCTTGCGCAGATTTTACAGATTGTGCCAATTCTGGGTCGCTGCTGTCCCATAGTGGCCCGAGTAGGCGAGGCTCTGCCGAGTCCGGAAGAACAGCTCTCTTGTCCTTAGCATCCCGGAGAAAACCCAGGACACGACCAGCATCCATGCCATCTCGGATAGCTTCAGCCGTGGGCGAAACGGTGATTATGACGGAAATTATAAGACAAAGCGCGGCATGTCGTCGTGAAGCCATGTCGCGGGTGGCCTAGCAATTCTTTAGGCTATGTTGTCCACGTGGATAGGAATAGTACCTACATAGCATACAACGTCCATCAGCATCTTCCGAAGGCAATCCAGGGAAATGCATGATCACCGCCCCCCACCTTTCAAAGTGCGCGTCAACTTACACGCAAGAGGACATGTAAGGTCACGATGACTCCTACGTTTTGAAATAGTTTGCGAGCACGGGCTTGTATATTTAGTTCGAAAGTTTGCGGACGGAGGTACAGTAATCAACAGAGCGGAGGTAATGAGTTTTATATTTAGGTTGAGAGAACGTATAAGAATGTGTTTGATGTATGTATAAATACTTTGACGTGTTTTATTATGCCAAATTACGAAATTCCTTTAGGCCTGCCGTGCCGCCTTCATGCCATGCGCAAGGCAGCTACCGCCGAACGAGTTGGTTGTACGAAGCGTTAAAGGGGAACCCTGTAATGTCATGCATAACAATTTGCATAACATGCTTAGATTTACAAGGATTGGTCGTAATCCTTTGCCGGCGCTGGGTCGCCATCTGGCCAAAGTTCGTTGGCTGTTAGCGGGTAATATGTACCGTCCCGGCAACGGGATTCAGCTTCAGGTGACAATTTTAAGCATAACTACAAAGCCATTAATATTCCATCCTCCCTTCGTATTCGTTCATCTCATACATTTGTACCGTACAGACAAACAATTATAGATTTTGTAAACATGTAACCTAGGAGGTTCGCTGTGCCACCAGCCCGTAATGTTCTTTTGATGGGCGATCATTGACCTTTGGCTTGCCGCAGCACGGATTAACGGCTCCATGCTCAACTACGTCGTCAGTTACACTCCCAAACCTAATCTGCTACTCTGTTCGATATCACGCCGTCTTTTGGGATCCTGATAGCGGATTACGTCCCATTACCCCATAGTACATCACGAGCTGTCCCATCACGACCATAAGCGTCTCACTCCCTGCCACCGGTCCCCTGCCACCGGACGAAAGCACCAGGAAAGCATCTGATCAAAAATAAGTAATGTTGAAAATACACCCGCTCTGGCTATCTCACTTCGGTTTCTAAAAGCACTTGCGACTAGTTAAACAAAACCCCCCAACGGCTCTTCCCATCCATCAGCATCCGTCAAGGAGATGTAGCCAGAATGCACACAAGCACGCGACACCACGCACGTTCCGGCCTAAATTCTGGGTTCTTTCAAAGCTACCGGATTAGGGCACGGGCTCGGTCCAAGATGCAACACGACCTTGACGCGGCGCTGTTTCTGCGCCTCTCCTTCCTACACAGCATAACTCACCGGTTGCAACTCATCTGCAAACGCACAAAGCCACACTTTAGAACACGCCGTCTACACCATATGCAAGTCCTTGAGTATGCTCAACACACAGCCCTGGATCCTTGGCAACCCAGCACACCTTCATCCCTCCCCTCCACCCAATCGCACCATGAACAGGCGACAGTGGAGGCATGCCTCTTTCAACTCACCACTCCAAAGCAAAATATGACGTGCCATTGCCAATGCTAACACACCATAGCTATCGCTATTAGTGCTGAGGCATCAGTATAAACCGCGCGGCTAATTTGAAGTTGCTAGCAATCCAGTCATTCCGTTCTGGATGCAGCCTCTGCACCGGGTCTTGCGGACGTGTCCTTCCGAACTGTCACCGTGACACGGCCCCGCCGAGCGGTCTTCCCACCACCACCACCACCGCTGCCGTAAACTCGCCGCGCACTACCGGTCGCCCCTTCCCTGCGGAAGGCACCTGCAGTGGCGGCTGATTGTTGCCGTGTACGGGTGTTAGGCGCTGCGACTTCAGGACTGTACGATGGCATCCGTACACCTGGCTGCCAAGCCGTTTCCGTATTGACATCGCCCTTGTCACTGAACTCGCCCATGGCATTCTTCGTAAAGCTGCCAGCACTGCTGGCGTCAATATCTTGATCCGTGGCGGCGCCGTCACTCGTGCTGCCGTTGCTGCCGCAGCTAGTGCTCGCGTCGTCGCCTGTCGTGGAGAAAAACACATCCAACTCGTTGTCGAAGTCTGGCACGTGCCGGCGCCTGGCGCGCTTCTCCACTCGATGAGCACGCTTTGCGGCAAACGCGGCGTCGGCGGCAGAAATGTCCTCCGACGTGCGGATGGCGGTGCGAGGCAGGCCCGGTATCATCGGCCCTGCCGCCGCCGCTGGTTGTGATGGGGCGACTGACGGCGACGGCGGGGAAAGATCCCCGCGGCGTTGGCCATAGAAGCCCCCGGCGGCGGAAGCTTCCGCACCCAACAGTACCCCCAGCGCCGCCTCAAGGGCTGCCGCTTGCTGACGGTCAAGAGGGGGCCGCGGCACCTCCCCTGTCGCCACCGCCGCTGCTGTTGCCGCCGCTACCTTGGCCCGCGCGAACGCTGCCGCCGCCGCCGCTGCCGCTGCCGCCGCTGTGTTGGCATGCTGCTGCTGGTCCAACTCTTCCTGCTGCTGTTGCTGCAGGTGGTGCTGCAATGACAAAGCCGTCTCGGCTGCCGGCGTGGCCGACGACGATGCAGCCGCGCCGCTCACGCGCTCCATTAATTGGAGCCTGGCCGCCGTGGTCGACAACAGCTTCCGAATGATCTGCACCAGCGGCGCCGCGGGGTTTGCACGGTAACCCAGCGCTGCAAGGGCCTCCACGAGTACGACGAGCAGCTCCGGCGTCAGCGGCCGCATGGGCAGGACCCGCCCATTGACCGGCAATGATACGGCCTTGCCGCCAGAGCCAGCAGCCGTCGTCGCGCCGGCCGCTCCCCCCGTCACGGTCGGCTGTGTCAGCACCGGCACCGGCGCTACCGTCGCCGCCGCAGCAGCCATGGCCGCTGCCGGTACCGCCGCCATCGCCGCCGCAGCAGCAGCACCCGGCGGCAGCGGCGGTGGAGGCGAACGGATAAGCTCCACTGCGCGGTTCGCCGCGGCGGCGAGCCACTGGCTGCTTGGAGTGAACTCGGGCTTGGGCAGGCGCCTCAGAGCGTCCAACGACGCCGCCAGGCTGGGGCCATCAAACTCGGGCATGCGGCACAAGGTGATGGCCAGGAAATCAGCCGCCCAGCGGGAGTCCGCCAGACCCTGTGTGCCGATGTGCACCATGGCTCCCAGCAGAGTGGCATAGTCCCGGGTGCTGAAACTGGTCCACATAACTCGCGCAGCCTGGAGGACGGAACATGAGGTGTGTTATGTTTCTTCTCGGGGAGGGTGGTGGAGAGAGTAGCAGCTATTCGGATCAGACGGGAGTGCAGGTGGGGGCAGGGGGTCTAAGGAGGAAAAGTGTGATGATCGAACCACACAGCACGCAGGGAAGGAAGGGGAACGAATACAGCGAATGTTCAGCTCCCTTCGCCCTCCCCCCCGCCATCCCTCGGTAGGAACACGTTCCCTGTCGCCATGCGGACACACCGCCATATACCTGCGCGTAATTGTACAGGAAGCCGAAGTCAGGCCGCACCCCCAGGGTCGCCAACGCGCCAGCCAGCGCCGCCAGACGCCCCGGTGAAGTGTTGCGCAGCTGGTATAGCCGAGTGGAGCGAAGTACACCCGCGATGAAGTCGGGATGCAGAGGCCGCGGCCGCAGGCCACCATTACCGCCGTTTCTGCCACCGCCCACGGAAGAAGAAGCAGCAGCAGCAGCAGCTCCTGCCGCCGCTCCTTGAGCCACGGAGACATCCGCCACCAGCGGCCGCGGCAGTCGTGCGATGGCGTCCATGAGGTCACACACGCCGCGCGTGTCGTACGACTTTCGTGCGGCGAACCGTTCGAATTCCGCCATCCACGTCGCCCACAGCGCCTCGCGACCCGGCATGGGCTGGAAACCGAAGTTACCCAGTGCTGTGGCAAGCAGGATCAGGTCGGTGGGGCCGCACGTGTGCAGCTTGCCGTACGAAGCCGACACCAGATCATCCAGGAACTGCATCACCAACACACACATGAAGACGGAGAAAACGTGGTGATTCACGGGAAGAAGGAAACTTGCAACTTATACCAGGCAGGCCCCGAAGTGTGATCGGCATTTCCCAGGGGCCAGGCAGCACAAGCATCAAGACACAAATCAGACAACCCGGCTCTACCCTACTCCTCCGCACCATCACTGCAGCCACCAATCCGTACCTGCGGCGTGGCCTTGTGCTCCAGCATGCTGAGCCCCCAGGCTGCCGATGCCAGCGCGGAGCCGCTAAAAGTGGACCTGTTGGTGGCCATGTGGGTCGCCACTGCCGCCGTCCAGCCGGCGGGCACCTGCACCCGGTCCGGGGCGGTGGGTGCGGCCAGACGACCCAAGCCGTTGAGCAGGTTGGCCAGGTGCTGGGGCTTGAAGGTGGGCAGCTTCACCACCACCTCAGCGAGGAACTCCTGCAGGTGCGGAGTTAAGAGGGAATCGAGGTGGAAGGGAATCGGAGTTGGCGGGAGATTGACGGTAGAGGGGTGGAGGAACAAGTCCTCAGGAATACATTCAGAGGAAGGTCGCTACGTGCGCGGAAGCACGAGTGGCTCCATTCATACTGCGTGGCTTCTTGACAAAAGTGAGCCGCTTGACCGTCTGTATGTCCTTTCAACAGATCTCCCCCCCCTTCTCTCTCCCTCTCTCTCCTCTCTGGCTCCTACATTCTGGCCCACCTCCCCCACTTGCCGAAAAGCCGCACGGAGTCCCCTCCATTCAACCCCAGCTCCATCTACACCTGCAATAACTGGAATAGCTTCCTGCCTCGACCTGCCCAACGTCACTTGTCCAGCGCCCCACCATCCCCTCCCCCACCTGCATGAAGTCCTGGCGTATGACCCTGTCCAACAGCGCCGCTGCCTGTGCGTACGTGGCCAGATCCTGGTCGTCCGCCAAGGGGAGTCGGGTGTACAGCTGGGAGTAGTAGGCGCGCAGGAAGGGACCCCCCGGCTGGTAGCGCAGAGCCGCAAAGGCTAGCATGGCCTGAGGGGGAAGGGGAGGGGGTTTAGGGGAGGGGGTTTAGGGGAGGGGGGCTAGGTGTAAAGGAAGGGGAAGATAAGCGGGGAATAGTGCAAAAGGGGGGTTGGGCGGGAATCATATCATAATGCAAGAACATGGTGCAATAAGAAGCCAGCGGTCAACTGCTGACACACGTCCAAAGCACCAACTGCTGAAGAGTCTGATTGCTGGACAACAAGTACGAGTCTCCTTCCCCCCTCCCTGTCGCCCCTTTTGGATGTCGGGGCTTGTTCTCGTGTTTTTTGCACATAGCTACCCTCCCCCCTTCCCCCTTTACACCCCCCCCCTTTTCCCCTCCCTGCCTCTTCCTGCTGCTCACCTCAGATAGGGAATACGCCTCCAGCACCTCCAACCGGGAGTGCAGTGCCGCAGAGAACTTGTGCATCCACTCGGAGTGGGGCCGGAACCGCAACTCGGACAACGCAACCAGAGTCTTCACCTGCAGCAATAGAGGAGGTGGAGGCGGGTTGGACGATTACTCATTTTGAACGAGACGTGTGAATTTCACGCAATTCCTCACACGTAATGGTTGCGGCCAAAGTGGTTTGAGAGGGTTCGGAAGAAAGACATACCGCAGTACGGTTTAAGGCAGGAACGAAGGTGAGGTGAGGGGCGTGTCGGACTACAATGCGAAAAATACAAGGGAAAAAGGAGAAGCGGAAAAGAGAGAAGGAGAACCAGACACGCAGCGGGAGGCAGGGCACCATTCGGCGTCGCCCCTCGCCGAGAGATGTATGTGCCCCGCCTGCGCCCGCCTGATTTCCCCACGTCCAACGCCGACGCGCCCTTTCACCGTACCTCACTCCCCGCAAACTAACTCCATAACGGCCTCAATAAGCGCAACCACCCACCCACCCACCCAGCAACAGCCGGTGCCTGTCTCCCCTGATCATCCCGGCCCCTCCACTTCATTCCCCCTTCCCCCCCCGTCCCACCAGCTCGTCCGCCCGAAAGGTCGGTAGCTGCCGCTGCACAGCAGTCAGATATCTCCGCATCCAGCCCTCCCAGGTGGTGGCGCTCTTGACGTCCGAGGGGTCCACGGAGATGCGCGCAATGGCCTTCAGGACGTGGGCCAGGTTGGAGGGGCCTGGCGGGCCGGGGGACAAGGGGTTGGGGAGGTGCATAACGGATCGGGGCGGGTTGGGAAAAGGACAGGCAGGGGCAGAAGCGGGAATAAACGAGGAAAACCCGTGAAGGCCCGGGGAGGGATGGGCGTGGTGAGAAATTCGAGGAGGGTGAGACGATGGCGCGGATGAGAGTTCAACAATCGATGAAGTAGGTCGGTAGGAGGAGGCCTAACCTGAGGCACCCCGTTGTGTGCGTTACCCGACGTGCACACACAGGTGAACACACACACACACACACACACACACAGGCACGCACACACAGGTGAACACACACACACACGCACGCACACACACACACTCTCTCACACAGGCAGCTGGCCCATCCAGGTAATATATCACAAATCTCTTCCCCCCCTTTTCCCCCCGTCTCTCTCTCTCTGACACACACAGACACACGCACGCACACACACTCAAGCATACACACACACGCACGTGCAACACACAACGCAAGCGCGCGTGCCCCTACTCACTTGCATTGTACAATCGGGGCTTGCTCTGCGTCAGCACCGCCGCAATCCAGTCATTGGGCGGTACATAGCGCAGCTTCGCCACTCCCGTCAGCATAATGACGTACTCCTGGGCCCCCAAGGTGGACAATCCATGCGTCAGAATGGCACAATGAGTGGGGTCCCCTCTGAACCGCACACGCGGATTCATGGACTCCATGACTACTACCACGCAATTTCGTCCATTCTATTCACTGCCCGACGCAAACCAGGGAAGAGCCAAGGACGCGCGCCTTTGATAGCAAGTCAACGGGATAGAATTGGGCCCATCCAACGAACCAGCGAGGATCAGCTCGTGTGGCAATTGCAGGTTTGCCCCTCGTTTCTAAGTTCGTGACATACCTCCAGATGCCTCTCCCCCAACCGCTGTTTCCTCCGTTCGGCCTCCTCCGCACGACTGGGCCTTACCTGGATCCCGTCCTCACCTCGTTAACCGATTTCGGCCCTCCCCCCTAACCCGCCTAATGCCTTTTTCCATATAACGCCTAACCTTCTATTCACCCCATCCCTCCCTGCTTTCCTCTCTCCTTAATACCTGCATTGTGAGTTCTTTCAGAGAAGATGTTATCCGCTGCAGCAGCTCTACGAGCATCACATGAGTGGCGGTCCACAGTTTGACCGTCATGTACGACGGATCGTGAACCTCCGCCAGCTGGTTGACCAGCAGCACCAGCTCCTCCCGCGTTAGTCGGGCTCCGTACATGCCGTACAGCATACGCAACGCGGCCAGGTCTGAACACCCGCGCACGAGGCGCTCTACCTCCGCCCGCGTCGGTCGTGGCAGGTTGCCCGGCGTGGGTAGTTCGCTGTGCCTGGACGAGACGGCTGCAGCGGCGTCATCGCTGGGCGATGTTGCTGACGGCGCTGCTGACGATGGCGATGTGGGTCGCGACGACCCGGGGCTGGAGGCCATGGAGGATGTCATGGATGCTGCTTCCGGCGAAATGTCAGCGACGTCCCTGCATACGGACGTCAACGGCGGATGGCCGTACTGCAGTCCGCTCGTCGGGGCGAACGGGGTGGCGGCTGGCGTGTACGCGTTGGCTGCGGCGAGGTCCGAGTCGCCGTCATTGCCACCGCCTCCACCGCCTGCTTTGCGGCTGGAATGCAGGATGCGTGAGGAGTATTTATTAAGCTGTGCCAGGCGGCGCTGTGCTAGGCGCTCGCCCGCCGCGGGCATGAAGTTGCCCACGCGAGGCGTGAGAAGGGCAGCTGATAGCTGCTGCGGCTGCAAGTCAAAGCCCTGCTCTGCTATTTTGCGCCGCACGACAAGAGCTTTCGCCTTCAGTCCCAACTGCGTCGGTTCCTTATATGCGTTTGGAGGGGGTATTTCCTTCCCGATGGATCCATTGGGACTCTTCTCATAATCGTCGAGGCTGGATGTCGCCCCGTCCTCTGAAGCTAGCTGGTTTGCGACACTCCGCGCAGGTGATGGCCGCGCCCGGGCGCGCGGCTGTGGTTTGTTGACGAGCTGTACGGGTTGGTTATCGCACGGCTGCCTTTGCCGGTCCAGGCCTGACCCTATGACGGGATTTGATAACCCATCCTCAACGTCCATCCGCAGGTCGACTTCGTCCAAACCCGCTGATGATAAGCCGCTCACCCCAAACACTGATGCCACCTGTATCGTCAGCACAGTGTTCATTAAACTGGACGCCTGATAATATTCTTAAGAGCAAGCCAATGGCCAGCTCGCTAAGTCCAGCGCAACATCAATTGCAGCATACCTGATACCCGGTATCGCTGTGCGTCGTGGCAGCGCCTGTTACAAGAGTGGAACACCGAGCTGTCCGAGTAGCTCGGCGGCGCAAGGGGCATGGCCCTAGCATTCCTAATAGCCATAGATGCTTAAAATTACAAGATGGAATCACCTGCGTAAGATGTCCGCAACCGTATGTCAATCGCACGAAATGGTCTCTTACTGCTCAGGTTGCGCACCTGATGACTTGCCGTTGCAGCTGAACTACACGATGATAATTGTCCTCTAGTCGCATTTGGACAAAACGCTGACATCGTTCGCCTCTATAAACAGGACCTCAAAAAGCCAGAGTAACGATCTATCGTAATGCTTCCATTTACATAAAAGGCCGTGGTTCAGAAAACATTGACCAAAATATTATTAAAGAAAATCTGTAAAATTCCCAGGGTAAGACTTTAACGACAAGTACGACACGCGGATCTCATTGAACTATCTCCATGCTACGTCACTTTCCCCAATTGGCACTGCATCACGGCTTGCTCCGCTTCGAGGCGTTATCAAGGATTGTCGACCCTGGGCGCTTCACACCAGAGGTCCCCCCAACAGGTCCCGTTGCCAGCCTGCCTGCTCCAACCTTCGCGCGTGCGGCCCCACCCTCGGTGCCCGGCCGCAGGGGAACCATGCTCGTGCGCCTCGAAGCAGGCGCGGATGACGTCTCCATGCCGGCTGGGGGTTTTGGAAGGCAACCCAGGCTGAACCTCGAGCCTATAGGAAGGGACGCAGGGATAACTACCTGAAAGGGTTAGGCAGCGCTAGGGAAACACAACAGCACTACAACTTCAACTTCATCATTGGCCCCATGGTGCCCCATGGTGCCAGGCCCATGCAGTAACCCGTACACCGCCAGGACGCCCATGGGACAAAAGCCTCAAGATTTGAGACATGTTTGCCAATCTCTGAGACCTGTTTGCCGCAGATGATGCTGTGGAATTCGACAACTTCTGTTATGTTACTGAAGATCCGGAGCAAGCCGTACTGAGGCTGCCCACCTGACGTCTTGCCGCCGATGGCCAGTAGAGCAGGCGTCACTGCCGCCGCTGTGGCGAGGAAAGCGGCACCCGCTGAGGGGGCTGGGGGTACCACCTTTCGACGGGTAACTGTCAGAGTGCTGTGGGCCCGCGTCGCCATCGACGCTGACAGCAACCGCACCATCGTCTGAACTGGCCGTCCTGCTTGAGCTGGCCGAGGCCTGCCTGCTGCCCCGTCAGACGACCCAGACGCTCTTGGTGGGGGTGGTATTGAAGTTCCCCGGCAGCGCGCCTCACCTGTCGGGTTTGGTGCCTCTGTCTCGCCGCTGCCGTTCACACCACCGGAGGTCTGGATGTTGCGTTTCGCGCCGCCCTTGGCGCCCGTCTCGCAGCCATTTACTTTGGCCGCAAAACGCAGCGAGCACAGGCTCTCTCCCGCGGATGCCGGCTCGGGGTTGATGTTCACGAACATAAGTGTCTTGCCGTTGCCCCCCAGGCACGGCTGTTGGACGGGTAGGGGTGCATTGCGGAGCACAGTTTTGCATACATATGGTTGCCGTTCACCAGCAAAGAGGATCCTGAACAATTGCGTACACTCCATGGCACATAGCCGGGCGTGCTGTCCCCACCTGCAGCAAGTAGGTCAACTTGCTGTTGCGGTACGGCACGTGCGAGCTCTTTGAAGATAACGCCGCAAACACGTCGCCCAGTGCACTGAGAGATGTGTTGATCGCACACGCCTCCTTTTTGGCTGTGCCTTCCGCCTGGGAACGATCTAGCCGCTCGCTGCAACACCAAAGGGCAATTGGGGTTTATATCTTAACGGCATGTTGGCTATCTGCCAACATGTCATCATGCTACCTTTCAAGGGGGATGCTAGGTGGGTTGTGAATAATTTTGGCAGCAAAGCTTTGCCATATACCCTACCTCCAATTGCACAGGGCTGATGTGCGACTCCGACATGGCGAGGTGGCAGCAGGAGCCCCAGGACTATAATTAAAAGGCTTAATACTATAAAGAGCTAGTAATCACTCCCATCGATTTGCGGAGTTGTGTTAGCCCCTCCCAACGCCCTACCTGCCGGCCAGGTCCACCAGGCAAAGCGAGCCCTACAAAGGGAAGGAAGCACCTTATGTTGCAGGCAGTAATGACATGTCGCCGGTGTTCGAAAGGATTATTGCCGAAGTGGCGCACGTTCAGTGCGCACCATAGGCATCGC